>NC_056729.1:1416167779-1416357114 GCF_019279795.1 Protopterus annectens | reverse complement strand
TGCATATGTTTTCCCACTTGTTCAGCTGCATGCAATAAATCCTGCATTTCCTTGTTATCAGAACATTCAGAATTTGTCAACATTTTCTGTTTTAGCAGTGACATTAAATATTGCTGATATTTAAGCATATGAAACTGACAATTTAAAGCCCTTACAGCCAAGGTAGCAGACGTGTAAACCTTTTCCCCATCTGTCCAGTGCCCTAGAATCCCTATCAGAGGGGACAGGGTTTTTTGCAGTGGAAGCCTTGACCCCTTTGGGACCCTGAGATATAGTTTGTCTCAGCAGCAGGGTTTTTATATAGAAATTTGAGAGTCTGGAACCCTGTAGTATCTGTCTGGCTTAACAGGTGCAGGGGGTAAACAGTCAGGAGACAGGCCGGACTCTGAAAATACATCATTTGCAATGTCTAGAACTGGTGGAATAGCAAGAGGTATGTGCTGAGGCAGTAAAAGAAAGTCTTTGAGCCTTTTCTTAGATTATGAGTAATCTTGGCTCTCCCAGTGAAAATGCTCCCTCATGGTATGCAGGGTTTCCCCAAAAGAATAATCCTCAGGAGGAGAGGCTGAAGGAATAGATTCTTCAGCATCAGCATCCTCATAGGGAGGAAGAGAGTATTAAGCAACAACTTCCAAAAAAACTGTTTGCTCCACCACAAAAATGACACAACGTACCAGTATAAGCACTCACTATTCTCTAGCGCCTCGGCTACAATAAGCCTTCAAGAGAGTATCCCTGATCAGAAGAGGAGTCAGAGGAAATGGAAACCTGATCAGAAGAGTCATATTCTGTCTCTTGCCTAGGCCTCTTATCAGGAGGGGGATGGAAACCCCTGATCAAAGTAATTAGGTCTTCGGCCAATTCTAAGCATCTGTAGTCTGTCCAGGAGCATGCTGTACTTGTTTGTCTTTAGAGCTGTTTTAATCTTTACCTTTGAAGCTGAGGTTTGCCTGACATACAACTGTGTAGGTCTGAAAACACCCTCAGAAGGTGATGCCTGCTCAGCGGCTCTGGACCCATCTGAGGGAATAGTTTCAGAGTGTCCAATACCTTGAGTATCCAGAGGCCTAGTCAGCTCCACGTGGGAGTCGGAAGCGGCCTGTGGCTCTGAGGTAGCGGGCGTCAGGGGCTGCGAAAGCACCTCACTGAGAACCGGCGACTGGCCTAGCAGAGGCCTCGTCAGCGGTTTTGGACCACGGATGCCTGTCATTTTCCTTGTGTTTTTTTATAAACTCCGGTCGTCGGCTGTTCTGACAGCATTATATAATTAAATCTTTGGCCAAAGTAATGAAAGACAAAATCGTACCGACGCTTAATAGTGCGTTGGTTAAATCTAGCACAAAACTGACAGCTAGCAACGTCGTGGTCAGGACCTAGGCAAAGAATACAGTAAGAATGAAAATCCTTATGGGAGGTATTTGCTTCCCACAAGAAATGAGAAGTTATGTACCTACCATAACGTTCCATGTTAGTTGTCTTCTCTCACCTTCTTTCTTGCTTGATGGGTTCGACTCGGCACTTTGCTAAGCTCGAGAGTCACTTTACCAGCTCGAGGCAGCCCCATATCCCATGATGCAAGGCGGTAAGTACCCAGATCTCGTTTGTCGTCTATAGGCAATAACACCTAGCATAAAAAACTTCCCAAAAGGAAGAAAGAAGGCAGAGAAAAGCCTGAAGGATGGGTTAGAAGACCAGAACTGTATGGTCTTAAGAAGCATTCTTCCATGAAGGGAGAAAAAGGTCTGTCCAGGCCAGGGGAAGGAGGGAGGTCGCAAGAAAGAAGGTGAGAGGACAACTAACAAGGAACGTTATGGTAGGTACATAACTTCTCAATGTTAAGTTGTCAATCTCGCCTTCATTCTCTAGCACCTCTATCCTGGGTGGCTCAATGGAACAGACTCTTGAGAACTGTAGAGCCAAAACTGGCTCTGTCCCTGGAGGCCAAATCCAATTTGTAATGAGAAACAAAGGTATGAGGAGTGGCCCAAGTGGCTGCTGCACAAATAGTGTCTAATGGAAGTCTAGCCTGAAAGGCTGTGGAAGTGGCTAAGCTTCTGGTTGAATGCGCTTTAGGTTTCGAGCACAGCAGTTTTCCCGAGCTGATAGATTTCAGAGATGACAGAAGAAAGCCATCTAGATAAAGTCACTTTTGAAACGGGAAGGCCTTTTTTGTTATCAGCATAAGAAATAAAGAGCTGATCGGATTTCCTGAATTGTTTTGTTCTGTCCAAATAATATCCGAGTTGGCGGTGAACATCAAGATAATGTAATTTTTGTTCCGATCTGTCTGAGTAATTTGGGAAAAATACAGGAAGGTCAATAGACCGATTCAAATTACTCTTTGAGGCGACCTTAGGCAAAAAGGTCGGATTAGTTCTCAATGATACCCTGTCTTTGTGGAAAACCAAATAAGGGGGACGAACAGAGAGAGCATGAAGTTCAGACACTCTCCTAGCCGAAGTAATAGCAACCAGGAAGAGTGTTTTCCATGAAAGAAATTTCAGGGAACATGAAACAGCTGGCTCGAAGGGAGGAAGGATGTCAGCACTAAATTTAGGTCTCATTGAGGAGGAGGACTCCTGACTGGAGGTTTCAGGAGAAAGATTCCTTTTAAGAAGGCTCTACAAAGCCTGTGGGACATAATGTTGTGATCTGCGAACCCGACATGAAAGTTCGAGATAGCAGCCAACTGAACTTTGACCGTGGAAGAAGAGCCCGCATGAAAGATTTCTGCTAAGAAATCCAGAACTGCTTGGACTGGAGCAGTAAAGGGATCAATACTTTTAGCTTTTGCCCAACAAGAAAAGCGTTTCCATTTGCTGGTATAAATCCTTCTAGTAGAGGATTTTAGGGAAGCTACTATGATGTCTCTAACAGGATTAGAGATCATAGGAAGCCTGGCTAAGGAAGGAAGTGGAGCAACCATGCTGTGAGGTTGAGAGAAGGGATAGACCGGTGCAGCTGACCCGATTGGTGAATCAGAAGGTCTGGTACTGGGTCCAGATGCCACGTCTGCACCAAAAGGTGATGATGGAGGAACGGGAACCAAATTTGTCGAGGCCAATAGGGAGCAATGAGAATCATTTTGGCTCTCAAAATGGTGGCTTTCTGGAGTACTTGTGGAATCAGCGGAAAAGGAGGAAAGGCATAAAGAAGTCCCTGGGGCCAATCCTGGGTTAGAGCGTCTCTGGGGGGATGGCCTGGCAGTGGGAAGAGAGAAAAGAAGTCTGGGCATTTGCTGTTTTGGGGAGTAGCAAAAAGATCGCAACATGGGCGCCCCATTCTAGAAAAATCTCCTCCACTATGGATTGTTTAAGAGACCACTCGTGAGGCATGAGAATAGCTCTGCTCAATCTGTCCGCTAAAATGTTGGTTTTCCCAGGGATATGCGTTGCTACCAGAAACCGATGAGAGGAGATCGCCCATTGCCAAAGTCTGAGAGCTTCTCGACACAAGGGGTAGGACTTGGTTCCTGCCAAAGTCTGAGAGCTTCTCGACACAAGGGGTAGGACTTGGTTCCGCCCTGTTTGTTGATATACCATACTACAGACATGTTGTCTGTGTGAACTGCAATTGTTCCCAAGGGAAGAAAGTCATTGAGGGCTTGCAACGTTAAAAGCACTGCTCTCATCTCTAGGACATTTATGTGCAGGTGGTATTCGAACGGTTGCCACGTCCCATGAACCATCCTGCCCCGATAATGACCCCCCCCACCCGATAAGGGAGGCGTCCGTAGTGACAGTGGCTACCGGGGCCGGGGATACAAAGGGTCTGCCTTGGTGAATCTGGGGAGAAGTAATCCACCATGAAAGATGATTCCTGCAAATCTGTGTCACCAGTATTTGGTGACGCATTGGAAGTTGTTGGTTGTTGGTAGCAGGCGCATGTAGAAGCGGGCCAGGGGAAGAAGGGTAATGGCCGCAGCCATGAGGCCCAGCACCTTTAGAACCATTCTGGCTTGTACTTTTTTGCTGGCTAGGATGATCCTCACGTGACTTTGTATATCTGAGATTCTTTGGTCTGTGAGGGTTGCTGACATCCGAACAGTGTTTAAGTTTGCGCCTATGAAAGTAATAGACTGGCAGGGCAATAAGGAGGATTTTTCGTAGTTGATCGAAATTCCCAATTGAGTGCAAAGATTTATTGTGTAATCACTGGCTTGAAGAAGTTGATGCCTGGTGGTGGCTGAAAGGAGCCAGTCGTAGAGATACGGAAACACCTGGAATCCTTGACGTCTCAGGTGAGCCGTGACCAGCCATACATTTGGTGAACACTCTGGGGGCTGTAGTGAGACCAAAGGGCAGGGCTCTGAATTGGAAATGACTGGACCCCAGCCGAAAGCGGAGAAATCTTCTGGAGAGTCTGTGAATTTTTATGTGATAGTACGCGTCCTGAAGATCTATTGAGCACATCCAGTTCTCTAGGAAGGGAGAACAGCCAAACCAACACCGGGTGGAGACAAATGCCAATGGATATCCAAAAAAGTACAAGTAAAAACTCAGGTTTATTGTATCCAGTAAACTCAAGTGGAACACAATGACACTCGTTTTCGTTACAAAAGTAACTTCATCAGACAACATAGCTAGTTGAATTTCCTCCTTGTATATTAATGTCAGTTAAAAGTGCTTATTGAAACAATTAAATCTTAAAGAAACATAACGAATAAGCATGTTTGTTGAAATAAAATATGCATGTACATAAAAACTATATATACTAGAATGTTATTTTATAACTACACAAACTATATATACATATAAAATATTTATAATGTTTGTACATATTAAAAAATTTTTCAAAAATATGTTTCAATGCCAATATATATTAAAAATCCATCACTGCCTATATGTTAATAGCTTTGAGCTTTAATATAGGTTTGATGGATATATAATCGTTAAGCCCAGGTTCCTTGTTAGCCTCTGTTCTCTAGGAAGGGCAAAATTGACTGATGTGACCATTCGAAATCTTGTCTCTCTCAGACTTGTTGAGTCTGCTGAGATCCAATATTGGTCTCCAGTCTCCCGTCTTTTTGGGGACCAAAAAGAATCTTGAGTAGATTCCGGGCTCTGAATGGTCTGCTGTAACTGGCTGAATGGCTCTTTTTTGTAGAAGTTTTAATACTTCTAACTCTGCAACTTCCCTTAGACCGGGTGGTACATCTGGAAGGGAATTTGAGTGAGAGAAGGGACTTTCCTCGAAAGGAATTTTGTAACCCTCGGATATGATTGACTGTACCCATCTGTCTTGAGTGAGGGAACGCCAGGCTTCTGGGTACAGTGATTGTCCATCCTTGGAGGCAGTCAGGGAAGACTGTCGGGCAACATCTCAGGGATGCTGAAAGGGCTTGTCAGAGAGAGGCTCTCTGCTTCCCTGGTTCTGTGGACCCCCTCTGCCTCTAGAGTGGCGTCTGTTATTATTACCCCCTCTGCCTCTAGGGGTAAACTGACCACGTGTATCCGGCGTGACTCCTTGGGATTTATGGAACCACATCTTTCCACCCTTCTGTCCTTTAGGGTAAGGTCTAGAAGGGGTGGAAAACGGACCCCTCACGCAGAAAGAGTCTTGCCGTCCTGTTCGCACCTGGTCAATGTATCCTTCACTTGAGGGCCAAACAAAGCTGACCCATCAAAGGGAGAATTTGTGAAGGACACCTTAAAGGGATCTGCAAAATTACAGAGCCGCATCCAGGCTTGGCGTCTAAGAGCCACCCCTGTACCTGCGGCTCTACTCGCTCCATCTGCTGCATATGATATCAGTCGCATGGAGGAGTTGGCAATAGAATTAAGGATTCCTAGCTGCGAAGCAATTTTTTCTTGAGCCCCTGCAGCTGTGGGATCCTGTACTACTTCACCTAGTTCCTTAAGGATGTCCCTTTGGAGTCTGGTGAAGTGACATAAGTAGTTCAGCGGATAGCAAAGGTCGCTGAAGAGAACATCCGCTTACCATACCTATCCATGGTCCTAGAATCCTTATTAGGAGGATGGACAGGTACGGAAGGATCTGCAAGTTCCTTCTTAGTGGCAGCCACCACCATGGCATCAGCAGGGACACCTTTCGTAAGGAATTGCTTTTCCGAAGGGGCAGTAATAAATTTAGACTGCCTCCTAGGAACTGGCTCTACAGAGTCAGGAGCAGCCCAAGCCTTTCGAGCAATAACCTCCATAAGGGGGTCGAAAGGCGGAGACACCCAGGAGGTGGAGGGCCGAGATCCAAACGCCTCTAGGTATACCGACTCATCCTCAGAGGGATTTGGAGGGCCAGTTTCCCCTCTGTTTTAGGAGTTCTAGGATGTCTGAAAAGGAGACATCCTCAGAGGGGGATCTTGGGGATCCCTCAGACTCATCTAAGTCGGTATCTGAAGTGATAGACTCAGGGGAGTCTGTTTCCTCTTACAAATCCTCTTGCGGAGGATCTCCTGACTGATCAGGAGAATCCTTGGAAGAGGGGGTGATTCCCAGTGGGGAAACCTGAGGCGGAGGATCTCTGGGTCCGGGAGCAAGAGAGATGGCAGAGATATCGACAGGCACTGTAGAGGGAGGAGCTAAGGGAATAGACTGCTGGCTGAGCCCAGTGGCCAGCACACTCTTCATCACCTCGGAGGTCCGAGAGAACCCATTCCGAAGAAACCAGAACTCCAGGGCCCACCAAACGGGAAGGCTCAGAGGCAGATGTCAGAGCCGAGCTCACCAAGGCCGAGGCTCCAAGGGGAAGAGTGGGGTCGGACAAGGGTCCGATGCCACTCACCCCTCGGAGGAGACCAGGGAAGCCCGACCACCGAATCCCTCTAAGGAAGGTCTCGAAGAGGAGATAAGAGTAGATGCCGAGGGTGCAGAAGGGGTGGGGGGTATCCGCCCCTCAGCCATAGCAGAAACTATCCCCGAAGACTCCAGCTCCAAACTCTGAGGTAGAGTCGAAGGAGGAACTTCAAGAGGGTGTGGACTAATAGTCGTCTGTTGAGACGGACTATGCAGCATCTGGGCCAGTGCCTGTGATTTCAATAATCTACTGACCACCCTCTCTAAATCATCGTCAAAAAGCCTGGATGACCTAGATGATCGGCTCCGTTCCAAGAGGAGAGGTGAGGCCGGAGCCGAGAGTATCTGTTCCAAGGAAGGGGACCTGGACCTCTTCCTCGAAGGAACCATTGGAGCCGAAGAAACCATAGATGCAGTCGGAGCAGAGGACTTTTCGGCTCTGACAGAAAGTCTCGATGCATCGGCTCCAGCCGGAGCCGATACAGACATAACAGTAATGGTGTTGGAGCCAGTCGGCGCCGACACCGAAGCCTGAGCTACATGGTGGTCGGAGCCAACACCGATGTGACTGAAACAGTATCGGCACAACACCGATGTGACTGAAACAGTATCGGCACCGATAGCCATCGATGCCAAAGGTTTTTGCAAACCAGGATCGGCTCCAGCCGGAGGCCGCAGGCTTGGACACAGAAGCCTGGGCCTTGGAAGACTTTGAAGTCTTGCTCGGAGCCGATTTAGACTGAGAGCCCTCCGGTTTAAGAAGACCCCTTAAAATCAATTTATTTCTCCTCTCCTGCAGGACTCTCTGGCTAAAGGAATGACAAATCGCACAGGAGTCCTGCAGGTGGAGAGGTCCCAGGCAATATAAACAAGAAGTGTGACCGTCTGTCAGAGACATCTTCCGACAGCACGAGTCACACTTCTTAAAGCCTGAGACCCTCTGCTCTTTGGACATAGTGGACAAACTCAGAACCACACAGTCCCAAACAAACAACTAAACTATAGTTGAAAAAGTAAAACCTCAACACACACACACACACACACACACCCTGACAGGGGGGGGGTGGGAGGGAAGAAGGCCTGACTAAAAAAATTAAGGAGGAAGGATAATTTTAGTCAAAAAAAGGGCTTAATATAAACTAAAAATGTTAGATATTAAGTTTAAAAGTGAAAAGGGGCTAAAAACAGTTTAATATAAAACACTTACCAGGAGCTGGTAAAAGGAGGACCTCATCAGCGAAGCGGCAAACGAGATCTGGGTACTTACCGCCTTGCATCATGGGATATGGGGCTGCCTCGAGCTGGTAAAAGTGACTCTCGAGCTTAGCAAAGTGCCGAGTCGGAGCCGAGGATCGGCTCCAAACCCATCAAGCAAGAATGAAGGAGAGAGTGACAACTTAACATTACAATTGTTAACTTTCTTTGACATCAGAATGGAGCAAGAAAAAAGTTTCCTGAAGAAAATGGCATCAGCTGCATCTTTTATACCCCTGGTGCACCGACATCAGGGAAGAGGCAACAGCAACTGACACCGGACCAGGACTTTGGAATTCAGGCCAACTGCGGGTAGCCTGCCAGCAGGATAACCCAAGTGTAATGACTGCAACAGTGAAACACGATGAACATCTGGGCTGTTTCTGGTAGGTACTGCAGCTTTAATGTAGCCATTTACATGTTTGTATAGGATTTCTGTAAATAATTCTGCATAGGTAGCTGTGAGTTTCGACAAACTTGTTATTTAATAGGCTGTAGTTTGTTTTATACTAGTTCTTAACTGTTAAAGGTTTAGTTGGGTTTTCCAGGTTAATTTTTATTCCCATGAAGACAGATTTCTGTTCCAACCTTACCAATAAAGATGTGACATGGGGGAGGTGCAATGTTCTCCCATGTTGGTGAATACTAGGTCCAATATATTTGATCCTCTGGATGCAGCACAAACTATCTGGTCCAGGGTGTTAAGTCCAGGAACCACTGTGCCTGTGAGTTAGAGCAGTGTATGCTTTCATTCTGCAGAGAGGTATTTAAAGTCTTCAATGAATAGAGTATTTAGCTGGATGCTGAGCATGTCTAGTAGGTCCAGGTTAAGAGTTGTGACCTTCGTGGGTCATAGAGAGCATCCTGTAGCTACCTAGGACATGTTACGGAATCTAGTCTATGGACATGGATGAACTCTAGGGCATCATCCTGTTTAACTGACCTGGAAATAAATTTGTTGCTAATGTGCAACAAGGCACCTCCACCTTAGCCCCACAGTCTGTGCTGCTGCTGGTCTAAATGTGTGACTGCAGCCTTCCACTGTCAGAGCACTTTTTGCAGCTTTAAAACAAGTCTCATTGACAACACAGATGTACATTCTTCAGAGTGGAGAGGCTGTAGCACATGAAGTTTCGTATTTAGGTTTTGGGCACACTGAGCAGTAACACTTTAAGGTTGCTTTGAGTTTATTATTTTTTTTTTTGCTATGTTGGCACTTGTTGTTTTGGCATTGCCTAAAAATGTTCTCAGGGGTGGATGACTTTTTAGCCAATATCTGAAAGGGCACAGCAAATAGGTGCAGACCCAAAGCAACATGGTCTGTTAACTATGTCCTCCCATGTTGACAGACATTGGTTTTTCCCCTGGAGTGACACCACAAACTAAGCCAGTTGCTAAAATCAACTATGAAAGCTAATTCTAAGTAGCATAGTGAATTTCCCAACTCCAGTTAATAAAAAGTAGTACAGGGTTTTGTTTGTGTTATAAAAGCACATGAACTTTGCTCCTATGTACTCCTGCTTTCTTTATCACAAGCCCTTAGCCTGGTCTTAAGTTGACAGACATTTTCCCTTTCAGGTTTTGTAATCTTTGATCTACCTATCTCTCTACCTACCATCTATCTATCCATCCACCAGGTAGATAAGGTGTTCCAAGAACATTACCATCCTGTTTCACAGACAGTACAGTAATTTAGCCAGAATTATATATCTTAGCTTTTGAGACTGATTGATAAAGAAGACAAATTTCAGGAAATGTTTGCAGTATTCACTGGATCAAAATAATAGTCCCATTATGATTAAATTCAGAGCAATGTTTGACATTTAATTTCCTTATTCCTTGCATAATTTCCTGATGCAAGTAAAAAAATGTATTTTTTTCTTAGTTTCTGATGCCAGTCTAAGTTCATGGGAGGCCTTTCTTTTCCTGATGATTTTTCAATACCTTGGAAATCTTTTTGATGTTGACCTTGACTTGTTAGTCTTTAGCTTTGCTGTAAATTTTGATGAGCCTTTTCCTTGTATTATAAAGTTTAGTTACGCTTGTGGACCACCAAGTGCTGGTTTGCTCTTACCCTTCTCATTTTGTTTAGTTTTGGTAGGGACTGACAGATTTATAGTTTGTTTGGTGGGAGCTGAACTCCTTTTGGGGAGGCTAAGAGTTATATTTAAATTTGAGACTTCAAAGGAAGTGTGTACATTTGAAATTATTTATTTATATTTATTTATTCCAGTTTGGTGACCAGGGAGGTCCACTGGGCTCGAGAGCCCATTTTCAGTGGAGGCCCGGGGAGGAAAGCTCCACAAAACAAGTTACATAACATAGAATTACCACATTACAAAGTTACAGAACATATTGAAATAACAAAGAAAAATCATTTACATTGCAGTCAGTATTTAGTCTTACAATAACACAGCAGGTAGAATAGTAGAATGAATAGGTATCATTTACTTAGTAACCAAGACAGAGAAATTATCTAGGAAAGGATGAAATCCTTGAATACTGTGACATTTGCTTCTGCTGATCTAGGGATTTTAAATTAGAAAGTTAACAATTGCCTTTGGCTGAATGGGCAACCTCTTTCACCTTAAGTAGTATATGGGGTTCTCTCAAGCATGGTAATGCTATTATTGTAGTTAGTTTGCCCTTATTTATGGTTAAATACTCACCCACTGCATGACCCTATAGAAATGAAATCATTCATTGACTACTGATCTTGCCCATGTATACACTCTAGATGTATGTATAATGGACATTTGCTGGGTAGTTGCTATACATACTAGGCTGATAGTTATATATTCTAGACAAGCAGTTCAGAATAATACTGAGAAACCGAGCCGTGCAAGCCCAAGAAATATTGGATGAGTTAAGTTCAACAATTGGGGAGCCCTATCCTGTATACCCCAGGGTGAATGTACAACTGCCTCTCCAATTACCCAGAACAGTTCTGAATGGTGTCAATGAGCTGTACTGGATGACACATATTTAACACTTCTTCCATAGGTAGGAGATTTCTTGGTCTGGACTACTTTTTCCAGCATGTTCTTTTCATGTAACAGTGAAGGTTAAGATCTTTTGTACAAATTTTTACTGGGCTGTTTTGTGCACCTGTAAAATATCATGCAGGGTGGGGTCTTTCATTGCTCAGAAGAAAAGATCTAGAACAAAATGAAGGAGCTTGTATGAAAGAGAATATAATGACAGTGTGCTTAATCTATTATTTTAACTTAGACTGTAAATCAGTAATTTATTGGATTAGAAATGGAGGAGCCTGCCTCAAAGAGAATATAGTGAGAGTGTGTTTAATCTGTTATTTTAGCTTACTGATTTTAAACCATTAATTTCTCGGCCAGAAAATGGGGGGGACCAGTCAGGTCATACGAACTTCATATTACAAATGAAGATGGCACCGTCTGCTGTTTGTTATCTTTAAGTTTCTGTATATAGCTGAAGCAGTGTGATCGTCCTTAGCCTGCAAGGCTATCCTGACCTCATACTGGGCCTTGCTGGAGTTAACTAGACCTTTTAGTTTCTTGTTTAACTTGCATAAGAGACCAATTGTCTTTAAGGGAATTGCTCTTCCTGATTTTGACCATGAGATTTCTTCTTTTCTTTTTCTATATGCACTGTTTAGGTGAGGATTCTATCAGTGGGTTTGTTTTTAACGTTCGTCTTGAGTTTACTTCTTGTAGGTATGGCATGTTTGTGTAGGGACTGTATAAGTAATTCTGCATAGGTAGCTGTGTCTCGAGGTTAAGGGAGCCTTGAATTTTGAAAACTGCCACTTGATATATTTTGCCTCTGAATAGTTCCTGACCCTTTCTGGTTTAGTTGGCTTTTCTTGGTTGATTTCTACTTCAAATGAGTCAGCTTTGTGATTTGACCTCACCAGTGAGGATGTGACGGGTGGGGGGTTGCAATGCTCATCTATGTTTTTGAGTACCAAAACCAGAATGTTTCATCTTCTGGTTGGAGCATGCACTGTTTCAGGGTGTTTGTGTTAATAAAGTCCAGGAAACATTGTGCCTGTGAATTTGACTTTGTGTATGTCTTCAAGTTTATAGAGGGGTAGTTAATGTCACTCATGACTAGGATGTTTGGTTGGATGGTGAGCACCTCTATAAGTTTACATACTAGTTATGAGACTCTGGGGGCATAAATAGTGACCTGTAGCTAGCCATGATTTTGCAAGCATCTTATCTATGGTGACTTGCATGTGGATGAGTTCCATGGTCTCACCCTGAATAACCAACCTGGAGGTATGTTTATTGCTAAGTAGATAAGCTGTGTAATGAAAAAGGACTTCCTCACAATACAGGACACATGATGACCAAAGCAGAGTTTACTGTAACAGATTCCCAGATCCCTGGCTATGAGATCAACTTTCAGGGTTGTATAGTCAATGAAATAGTTACATGGGGAGTCATGCTTGTCAAAGTATATGATTATACATTTCTGAGCATTTAGTCTTAGTTCATGATTTTGACACCAACTATTTGTTTTGGTAAGGCCCTCTTGAAGAATCATGGCTTCCCTGAGGTATTTACGATGCTGCCAAGCTTGCAGGCATTTACAGACATGATCAGCCACAGACCTGAACATTAGCTTTGACCTTCAAAAAGTAAATGCTAAAGAGATGTGGCCTAAGGACTGAACTCTGAGATGCACTTCTAGTGATAAGTCTTTTTTGAAGAAGTCAACCAGGTTAAGTAAGCAAGATCTGCCCTTGATGAATCTGAACTGACTTGGGTCTAAGAGTCTGTAAGTTACCTATATTCTGACTTATTAGAATCCATAATGATTTTTTATATAGCCTTAGAGATGGGGGTGGTCAGACTTATGGGTCTATCATTACTTGGGTCCTTTGAAGTCCCATGTTTGTAAAGGGAATGACTGTTACTATCCTCTATTTATCCAACATGGAACCTAAATTAAAGCGGACATTGAATAGCCACTGTGGGACATCTGAGAAATGATGAACTAGGCTTAGCAGTAAGCTGCATGGTATGTTGCCCAGCCTCATACAGTTAGCATTCTTGGCCTTAGCTAGCACCATCAGGATTTGTTCTAGGGAGATTGGGGGTTGTAAATATCAGCATGTGATCTGAGAATATTGGACATCTGGTCTTGATGTTGTTTAGTTTATCAGTTAGACTTCTCCTGTGATGCGTGCATTTCTTCCTGTGTCCTGTGATGTGTGCATTTCTTCCTGTGTCCTGTAAATTCTGTAACTAGATAGGTATGTGGTTCAACTCTCACAGTGGAGAATTTGTGTCTGATGGGGGGAGGGGGGGCTACAGAGTGAGGTAAGCATATCCTCAACCACAGCTGTTACCAAATTCTACTCTAGAGAAATATTTTGAAGTATGGGTTGCTATAGTGGTAAAGGTGTTTACCTCACAGATAAAAAGTGCAGGGTTTGATCCTCACATTGTGAAAGGGAAATTGGCTAGGCTTAAAATGACATACAGTAACAGAAAATACACCCCTGGGATCACTTAACTGGCTCTTCTTGACAGAGGCTCAGTTAATTAAATCAATGGGGCAGCGAAAGCTGACACTGGCTAGGTTTATAAATGCCCTTGGGCAGATAGCCTAGTACCTACCTATGATCCTATAAGAGCAGCTAGCCTAGTACTTACCTATGAACCTATACTGTAATGCCCTCTGGGTCTGAGTATGTAGTATTTGTTTCTTTATTTGCTGTTTGGTAACCGGGAAAGTCCACTGGGTCATAGAGAGCCGATTTTCAGTGAAGGCCTAGGGAGAAAAGCTCCTCAGTGTTATAAAAAGAACAAATAAAATGATATACATTGGTAGTATACTATTATCTAAAAATAGTAGATTACAACGTTGAATACACATTTAGCAAATTCAGTGGCTAGACAATTACTACTGACTAGATAATTATTGCATAGAGGGTTTATAGATGAAACACATTAGAGAAAGTAGGGAGAGAAAATGTCATTAGAGCTAGGTATTCATGGAGGCTGAGTGCAGGAACAGGTCCAGGTGGAAGACAGGTATGTGTGGAGAGAAGTTTTGGAGTGGATAGGATTTTGGATTATTCTGATAGCTAATTGTAGAACATTCCAATTCTCAGCTAAAGAGTGAGAGAACAGAAGCTGGCCAGGTGGCAGGTTAGGTTTGTGAACCTGAAGAAGTTGCTGATTCTGATATCCGAGGGGCCTATTTGGGAGGTAGAAAGTGAAGATAGAAAGTACAGTTGTGTACACTTACTATAAATGTAGATGTTAAAGTGTATTCACTGTTGCAGTCATTACATTTGGGCTATCTGCTTGCAGGTAGCCCTTAGTCGGCCTGATTAACAAAGTCTTGGGTCCTGCGTCGGTTGCTGTCCCTTCTTCCATGATGTCAGGGGTATAAAACATGCAGCAGACGCCATTACATCAGTTTTTCTTGCCCCAGATGTCAGGTGCCCCCCTAATGGGAAACAATTAAATATAAAAGTACAAAGATATACCTCCAACAAAAAAGCAAATACACCAAAAAGCTTTTAAAGCATAGTAAAGGAAAGTAGATGTATAACCAAAAGTTAGGGGGCTGGAGGGAGGGTAACCAGGACTGCAACAGTGAATACACTCAAACATCTACATTTATGGTAAGTGTACACAACTGTACTATGTTCTTCATGTTTCACTGTTGCAGTCACTACATTTGGGTAGATTCCCACAGCTATGGTTGGGAGGAGGAATTTAAATAGCATTAGGACCAGCTATAAGGCCCTGCAAGACTGCAGTGGCAAAGCCAGCTCTGGATTTAGAGAAAATCGGCAAAAAATGCTTGGTGAAGGTATGTACAGAACTCCAGGTAGCAGCTTCCAGGATGTCCCTGGTAGGTACGCCTCTGAGAAAGGCTGTAGAGGTAGATGCTGTAGAGGTAGATGCAGCCCTGGTGGAGTGAGGTCTGATCCCCTGAGAGATAGGTTTTCCATGTGCTTATAGCAGAAATGAATGCAATGGATATGCAATGGCCTATCCATTTAGAAATGATTTGCTTTGAAATAGCCTTCTCCTCTGCCCCTGCAGCAAATGCCACCAGCAGTTGTTCAGATTTCTTTTGAGGTTTAGTCCTGTCGAAGTAGAATCTAAGTTTTCTGTGCACATCTAAGGACTGTAGTATCCATTCCCCTTTGTTCTGTGGATTGGGAAAGAAGGTTGGCAAATGAATGGACTGAGCCACACTGTATACCACCTTGGGCATGAAGGACGGATTGGTTCTGAGGGACACTCTGTCCACATGAAAGATGATGAAAGGCTCCACTGCCATAAGGGCCTGTAATTCAGATACCCTTCCAGCTGAAGTGATTGGTAAAAGGAAAGCTGTTTTCTAAGAAAGAAATTTTAAGTCTGCAGTAGCAGCTGGCTCAAAAGGAGGTAGAGTAAGTTTCTCCAAAACAAAGTTAAGGTCCCAGGCTGGGGTTGGAGCTCTCCTGGGCTGTCTTAAATTTTTGGCCCATTTGAGGAACTGCTTGAGCAGTGGATGAAAGAAGAGGGGAGGTTCTGTGTTATAATGAGCTGAAATGGCTGAGGCATGGATTTAAGACAGGCCCTTGTGAAGCATCTGTTAAGTACTGTAAAATCTGAGGTAAATTGGGCGCTGCTGTGATCATCCCTTGAGATTGGTTCCAGGTACAGAATCTTTTCCATTTTTCAGCATAAGATTTTCTAGTACTAGGCCTCCTTGCCTCTAAAATGATATCTATCACAGGTTTACTGAGGGATGGTAAAGGACAGATTACGTAATTAGCCAGGGTGCAAAACTGACCTACATTGGTAAGGACCAATTTCATTGTCTGATTTCATTGACATTTTTATGGTCATTAATGTGTATTTATTGATATGCCATGAACCCATCTTGTCCAGTGACATAGATCAGAATGACACAATGATTATTATCTGGATGCAAAAGGCCACCCATGTCTACTCTTCTACCTTGCACATTTTACTGGTTACACTAATGGTTCGGTACTTGCCAAAGGAAGCAGTAGACCCTCTACTTGGATAGAAACTACTTTGGACCATTGCCATAGCTTGCGAACAAACCCTGTAGTAGAAGAGAATATTGTACAGCACTAGTAAAACTTACCAGGATGTTATCGGGCCTGTGGAGCTACTGTTCTTCATTGTGTTCATCTACTTCTTCATGAGTATATGATATAATGGTGGTTGCTTCCAAAGCCTAGTATAGTAGCGTCTTAACTTTCTTAGGTTTCAAAGCTATAGCTGAATGTCTTTGTAGATATTGGTCATCTGATTTGGAATGTAGTACACCACAGATTCCTATAACACTACAATGATGAGTACTACCTCCAAGCTTCCTTTCCTACCTACAGAAAACCTGTTTGGCATTTTAGCTTATAGGAGCTCTTGGTTGACTGGAAATATACCAAATGTATTAGTATACTTATAAATTTAAATTATAATTTCACTATATTTATAAATGGGTATTTATATGGTTTTAATGTTCTGTTTCAGAGAAGGGGTAATCTCCGAGACACATATCTGTTCCTCCAACATATTTTGCTTATGTCACAGATGAGGATTCGATCCTTAGATCAGGTAATTCCAGTGCTGTTAGTTTTCTGAATGTATAGCAGATTAATCAGGACTGGATGGGAGAATGCCTTGCGGTAGGCATATATCACCTCTAAGTAGTCTGTAGGAGACTCAGTACATGGATGGCTTTGAGGTGGTCCACATAGGACATGTTATTTACACCCTGTATTCTTTTAATGAGGAAATTGTTTGGCCACTCTAGCTGTTGGCAAATGCCTGGTTAGGTACATGCCAAAGGATGCATTGTACTCAATTATTAGTCTAATGAGAGCTGAGCATAGTGGGGCTATGATCTCCTTAGATAGGGATGTCTTGCACTTACTTATAAGTTGCACGGTGTAGAAGGATTTTCTCACCACTATGGCACATGGATATTAAGGTTCAGGTTACTGTCAGAGTTTGAGTCCCTTTTTAATGGGTCTACTCTAATCTTAACTGGGAGTTAAGAATGTTGTCATTTGCAGGGGTGGTCATTTTCCCACATTGCAAAATTAATGCATAGTTATACCATGAGTATTAGGCCATTGTTTTGGCACCAGTTACACCCCTCCTCAAGGTTATCTACATCTTTGGGGGATTCATTGATGGCACCCAGCTTGCAGTTATCAGCAAACCTGGTTAGTCAAAGACCCTGTACATTTGCCTTGATTTCAGAAAAGTATATTCTGAACTGGAATATCCCAATATGAACACTGTGGGGCACCATTAGTAATAGGCCTTTGGTGGAGGTGGATTCCCCCAGCTTAACCTGAGCCCCCCAAGCCTTTGTGTTGGAGGGAAGCCTTATAGCTTATCAGTAGGAGTGGTAAGCACTAGGTAACCTGTCTACCACATAAGGAGTAGTTTTGGCCCAGAAATTGTAGTTATTGGCCGTTTGGGCAATCTTTTCCAACTCTCTCAACTTTGATTTGAAAGCCTGCATTTGCACTTGTTTCTGTCCTGCAACTCGTCTAGTGCAGATACAGATTTAGTTTTAGCACTTAAATTTGCTTATTCGTGCTCAGCACTTGTTCAGAAACTTGTAAGCACTAAATAAGCTACTAATTACTATAGCATTAACCTTCCTCATTACCTAGAGGAAAACAGTTTTTGTACTTTTCTCACTTGCTTAGAGAAAAACAGCTCTTGTACTCTCTTATCTAGAGGAAAATAGTTTTTATTCAGGCATGTCCAAGGGTCAGCTTCCAGTGTTCTCTCCTGTCTGATGAATCTGGGCATCTTGAGGCAATGTAGAAATTGCCTCATGTACACAGACAACCCTCTCCTCCTACCACCCAACACTACAACCTGTGAGATGCACTTATCTAGCCAAACTGGACGTAAAGCTCTCTCCAACCAAGACTGAACTTAACAGTCAAGAGAAGGTAAACATTTGCACCACACCAGACCACAATCATCACATAAATCTACATCACCAAAATCCACACATAGTAACACAAAAACATTTGCGGAGGCTCTCAATAATAGTCTAAACAGAGATCTCCAAAGCAGAAACATAAGCAACCTCCATCCCCCAACACAACCCAAATGACACATAGCTCACAAACTCAAGTGTGCCACTCAACTACAGCCAATAAGGCAAAACAATGTACTCACACTAGCCATAGGTGACTAGTCAGGCACACTGATGTCCCACTCACTAGGCTAAACAAGGAGAAGGTTACTGTCAGCTGCCTGTCGGGTGCCCGGATCCGCCACATACACATGCACTCAGGTCACTCCATAAGTACAAATGACTGTCATTGTCCATGTTGGTGTGAATGACCGGAGATGTACCTCCCTGGACTACATGAAAAGCGACATGGAAGAGCTCTCCGATCTTGTAGCCCAGGCAGGTATGACCCTAGCCCTGAGTAGCATTCTGTCATCGTCCAGAATGATACCGCAGTACAAGGACAAAATGATTGACTTCAACAATTGGCTAAGCTTCTCGTGTCATTCTAAGGGGATCCATTATCTATCTGCTTGGGATGACATGGTCGACAGACCATGATGCTTTGCCAGAGATGGCCTGCACCTGTCGCCCCTGGGATTCTGGACACTGGCTACAGCTCTTGCCGCCCCTATAGTGCCTTTTTTAGGCAAGGTTCAAATGACAAATTCACCACTGTAACAGGAACAGGCAAGCAAAAACTGAGGGTAATGTTACTCAATGCTAGAAGTCTAAATCTCAAAATGCACTCACTCGAGGCACTCCTTAAAATGGAGAACATAAATATCTGCGCAGTGACTGAGACCTGGTTCAAGGCTCCAAAGAGCAGCTCTGCACTACCAGGCTATAACTCATACCACACTTTCGGCCATGTAACCTGGACCAAAACACCAAAGGTGGAGGTGTCCATATTCATTAAGGATATCCACACCTCCAGGCTAGTTGCTCAGCATAATGCATCTTAGGTTATCAAAGTGCAACTAACTCTGGGCAAAACTGCAATCCAAATTGTAGCTTGCTACAGATCCCCCACCATGCCCCATGATTCCCACTCCTCTTTTCTTGATGTACTGGAAAATATTAGGGTTCAACCAATCACCCTAATAATGGGCTACTAACTACCCCACCATTAACTGGGATAACTACTTGTGTACCACCTCCTTAGCTCAATGCTTTCTGGAATTCATAAACTCCAATGCCCTGGATCAACTTATCCACACCCCCACCAGGGGCAACAATATCCTAGACCTAGTCATTACCAACATGAAGGACTGGTGTTCCACACCTGAAGTAAACTCCTCATTGGTCCGATCCGCCTATAAGCTAATCACCCTTGATATCCACATCCTGCCCCCACCCCCCATTAAGGAAACCATGGTAAATAATTTCTCCAAAGCCAACTTCATGCTTAAGACAGAAGTGGTGAACTTGACACCCATGCCGATGGACAGTATAGTTACAACTGCCGAATCCTAAACAAATGCACTTTATAAGCACTTAGACGAGTGCATGGATTGTGCTATCCCAAACAGAACTAAGACGCTATCCTCCAAAAAAAAGGAAGCCAATCTGGCGGTCCCGTGCCATAAACAAACTGTACAACAGAAGGAGGAAACTGCTACAAAAGAGAGTAAAATCCCATGAGTGCAGGAGCTCCCTGGTCAGCCTCAGTAAGAAGCTGAGATCCCTCATAAGGTCCTCCAAAGCTAACTATGAAAACAAACTAGTTCTAAGGACAACCACAAAGCATTCTATAGCTATGTCAATAATCCCGATGGCAACACCCAGATCTGCTCTGAATTACAGTGCAATTACCCCCCCCCCGAAAAGGTTCAGTGCAAACCTTACCCCCCACCCCCTAAAGGGCCCATATCTATTACAGGAAGAATGCAGAGTCCCTGTAATCACAACTACTCGGGTAAAAGCTGCACTCTCTAAAGCCAAAAACACAGCATCCATGGGATCGGACAACATCCCAGGCTGTGTTTTACACGAACTTCAGAATGAACTGGCTCCCCACCCAAGCACCATGTTCAATAATAGCCTCGCATCAGACTTTGTGCCCACTGAATGGAGCACAGCAACAGTTATCCCACTCCACAAAGGGGGAGCCATCACTGATCCCAGGAACTATCGCCCTATTAGCCTGACGAGCCTGGTCTGAAAGGCCATGGAACGGTATCATGGAACTCATAAAACAAAGACATTGGTAACCTCCAAACTCTGGATCCAACCCAGTTCGGGTTTGTGAAAGGCAGATCATGCCTCCTGAACCTGATCGACTTCTTTGAGGCAGTCACCAAAGCTGTAGATGAGAGTAAGGTGGTTCACACAGCCTATCTTGACCTCGCCAAGGCTTACGACACCATCCCCCATTCTGGAATTATAGCTAACCTCACTGAACTAGGTATAAATCCCTACGTCACAAGATGGGTTGCCAACTGGCTCACTGACAGAACCCACACTGTAAAAGTTAAGACTTCAAATCTGACCTCTCCTGTTTGGTGTCTACTTCTCTGAAGTACAGGCTAACACAGAAGGCCTCTGGCTAACGAAGTTCACAGAAGACTGCAAACTAGGAGCCACAGTCAAGTCCCCAAATGATGTGGACATCCTATAGAAGGGCCTCGCTGAGACAGATGCCTGGTGTCAGAGCCATGGCCTCAAGCTCAATGCCAAAAAGTGCAGTGTCATCCCCTTTGGTAAAACTCTGCACCCATGAACTACCACATAGGCAGCAATCTACTTAACACTGAATGTGTGATAGAGACTTTGAGACTCAGGTGGACACTAGTCTCTACTTTGATAGTCACATCGCCACAGTAATCAGGAAGTCCTTCTGCATGGCACACATCATAAAAGGGTTCTCATCCAGGAAAAAAAAAAGAGGTCATTGTTCCCCTCTACTCGACACTCATTAGACCCATTATAGAGTAAAATGCCCATTTTGGAATGTACCTCACAAGACATCTGCAGCAGCTGGAAAGGCCACAGAAGTACCTCACAATGAGGATTACTGGCCTCAAACAAATGCCCTACACCGTCTCAAAAAACTCCAGCTTTCCTCCATAGCATATCGCCCACTCCGAGGTGATCTCTACCTAACATAAAGCTATGTCAAACCCAGAGCTGTTAGATAGGCTACACCTAAAGAAATCCCAATCCCTCTGAGCTGCATGCTCTAGGGACCTAAACCTTGTCACTACAATAAACAAGACATGCTGGAGGGATAGATTCCTGTCCCAGAGACTTCCCATACTCTGGAACAGGCTACCCATCTATGTCAAGCAAAGTTCTTCATTAGCACTCTTCAAGAAAAATCTTGAGTGGATGGGAAATAGGAAATACACCCCGGGGATCACGTGTGTGTCTGCTCGACAGTGGCACAGGAAAATAACTTTCTTGGGTGGCGTAAGCCAGGAAACCTTGTTGACTAGGCTTACGTAGGCCCTTGAGCCTATAGCCTTGAACCTACCTATGAACTTAATCTGTCCCATCTGTGAGACAATTCGCTATCTACTGGGTGACAGGGATCTGTGCCTAAATTAATGATTTTGCCTAAAATACCCAAGTGAGGTATGTCAAATGCCTGTGTCAGGTTGAGGTAGGCTGTGTGCACTAATTTGCCCTCATCCACGGCTCTAGTGACCTTCTCAAAGAAATCCACTAGGTTTGCTAGGCATTAACTTCCCCTGACAAAACCAAACAGGGGATGGAGTCCAGTTTTTTTTTGTTTGAGGCCAGTAATCCTCATTGTGAGGTACTTCTGTGGCCTAATGGTTAAGGTGTTTGCCTTACAAACGCAAGGTGCAGGGTTTGAATCTCACAGGAGATAATTGGCTAGGCTTAAAATGGCTCACAAGGGCAGTTAGCCTAGTATTAATCTATGAATTTATGAATCTATATTATGTCTGTTCACCAGGCCCATGATAATTCTTTCCATGACCTTGCATGTAAGATTAGACAAACTTATGGGTCTGTTGTTCCCTGGGTCAGTTGATGGTCCACCTTTGTGTAGCAGGATGACCGTTGCAGTCCTCCATTCCCTAGGGATGAAGAAAGTCTGGAAGCTGTGGTTGAACAGAGATTCTAGTGGGCTTGACATGTCATGTTTCAAGCTATTTAGGAGGCATCCATGGATATTATCAGCTCATTGATGGGAGTGGTTTTAGATGTGGAGAGTGCAGTGAGGACCTGTTCTTTAGTGATAGTTGGAAGAGAAATCAGAGGGCATTTCCTGGGGAGTAACCAATCATCTCAGAGCCATATGGATTCTGTCTTCTGCTTGCACCTTGCTGTACTTGTTAAACACTTGAGTAAAAGTACTTCTCACTAATCTTTTATCTTGGACTTTGGTAACTACTTTAGCCAATTAAATGCTTTTGTCACAACTTTTTTCTCTATACTTACTGGCTGAGAGGTATGCCTTCAGTTATAACTGAAATGTCATGAAATCACAATAAATGATTTTTTTTGCATGTATATAGTCATACTGACTAGGCAGTCATTTTTTTCTAATTAGAATTACACAGTACAATTTAAACTTACACACATACATAAATAAGTAAACAGATACACATTCCATGTGAAACCATGATTTCATTTATTTTACAAAATAAGTAAGCAAGCAGGCACACAGGTTTCATGTGAAGTCATGGTTTTATTTGTTTGACTATTTTGCAACTACACATCTAGGCATACATAGCTATTTAGATACAACAGTTGTAGGGTGAAACATGATATTTTGTTGATCAGTCATGACAATGCAAGATGTTTTATATATATATATATATATATATATATATATATATATATATATATATATTATACACACACACACACACACACACATTAAGAATACCATTGCACCTAAAAATAAAAAAATAAATAAAAATAGAGGTACCTTTGTATATGTCACATAGCCACTCTATTAAAATTTATATTTACACACTATACACACACATACAAATGTTTTAGGCATTATACACATACAAATGTTTTAGGCATGAGTAATAATGCCCTTCTAGCTTCCATACAAGTGAAGAAAATGTTCTTAAGAAATTCTATAGTGCTTGCTTTAATAGAATTAGAAATTTTATTCCATGTGTCAGCTACTCTTAGAGAAGAGATTACATCTCTCATTCCTATATCATTCCCATATCATCCATTATACATATTATCGGAGGATTCTCTACTACTCTTTGATAACTCCATTCCTAGAGGTAGTTGTCTCTAACGACTATTTAAGGTCTCCACTTAAATATCAACATGAGACAGTAAAGTGTTCAACTTTTTTAATCATTTATATATCTTTCACATCCAAGGTCCTTAGTATATTTTTGCTGTGCTCTAATTTACTCATGCTAATTTTATTATAAATTTCTAAATTATTCCGTACTCTAATTTGGATGTAGTGCAACATTTCAGCATTTCTGATTTCTTACTTTATAAATCTTTTTACAGCTTAGTTAAAAATGATCACTAACCAATTTGCTCTTATAAGAAAAAAAACCCCTGAAAGCTGGGTCTACCCATATACTCAGGTTCTTAAATGAATCCTCATTTTAAATCATCATGTGCTGTATTAAATACTCACCCTTCAATCTATGTCTCTCAAATCTCATAAGCTTTGCTGTTGATAAATTTATCAACATATTATTCTCCTTTGTCCAAATGGTTTGAATTAGCCAAGTTATCGTCTTATCTGTGACAGATGTAGCCTGTTTATCTATTTAAAGTTACCTGCATGCAGACAATAGAACACCAGAAATGAAAAAGATACATCAGAAAGATGTGATGTAAAGAGGCATGGGCCTGAGTGAGAGCTCTACAGGACACCCTGACTGTAACCTAGATATTCACCTGTCCAATTAATGTCTCTTTGCCATGTCCTATCTATCTTATCAAAATTACACCAGCAAATACTTGTTCAAATGTACTGATCATTGTTTTGTGTATGATAATATCAAAGGCTGATGTTAAGTCTATATACCACAGCACAATTTGTCATTTATAATCATTGCATTATTACAGAACATCATGTTGCGGATAGTTATAGATCTATTTTCAGCATATGCATGCTTATATAAAGTTTAAGTTCTAGTCTTTTCAATTCTGATGATACATTATGCAAAATAATCTTCTTCATTACTTTTCCATAAAAAGAAAGTTAATGGTTTCTGTGACTCCGGGGTGGTCCTGTTACCCTATTCCTTAAACATGCATTGAACAATGCAGGTCTCCAGTCTTGAGGAATTTCCTCCTATTTTAATCACCTGGTGAATAAGAAATGCAATGATTGTGTAAGTTCATGCTAAAGTGTTCTCAAGCCATTGTTACTAATTCTATTTCATCCCTGTATTATGTCCAATGTGCATATTTAATATGAATTTAATTTCAGTATCTGATGGTTAATGGGATGTTCTTAGTACAATTTGTCACTACCTTTGTGCAGCCAAAAACTGTTTGAATAAGATTTTGTAACATATTTATAATTTGTTGTATTGGAGAATACATTTTACAATCCACACAGTTTGTTAGTTTATATGTTTTAGTCCTGCCACATGTTGTGTATACATATATGTATGTATAATGAATTATTATGTACAATGTCTTTATATAAGTTTTCAAAATGTTCCTGATCTAGTCTCACATGGTCTGTCCAGTTTATTATTTTGGTCTTCCAAGTTACTCTAGTTTGCCCTCACCTCCAGTTCTTATTTTTTTTAACTATCAACATCCTTCAATCCCACTTCTGCATTTTGCCAAACTGTTTGACATTCATTCAGAAAGTGGTATACTTCTTTATTCTATTTTCCATTTTCCGTTTGTATCTTGTACCATGGAGGTAAAGTTGTGACCGAAAAGAGTCTGTCAGCAGTCCACTAACATGGTTACCAAATTGAAATTAATATGTAAACAAATAAACAAATAGCTAATTTCAGCTTTTCCTGGTTAGGGGGTCGCCACAGCAGATCATCTGTCCGCTCATGATTGGCAGTGGAGTTTTACAGTATCGAGTTGCCAGCCCGGTGCCCAACCTTCCACAGAAGGCACACACATGCACACTCACACCTAGGGCCAATTTAGAGTGCCCAATCCACCTACTGCATGTCTTTGGGATGTGGGAGGTAACCGGAGCACCCGGAGGAAACCCACGCGACCACTGGGAGGAGATGCAGACTCCACAAAGAAGGCACCCCAGCCGAGAATAAAACCGGAGAACCTCTTACTGTGAGGAAGCAACGCTAACCGCTGCACCACCGTGGCCGCCCAAACAAATAGCTAAATGATAGCAATAAATTAAACGATTTTATAAAAACATTAAGTTTATTTCATGGTACCTTAGACAGCACAGTACAAATCTATTTGTTGTTTTAATTTTTTATTAAGATACACAATTAAATGTTTGTTTACAGTACCATGTAATCCGTGTGCATTGTTGATACTCTTATAGGACATAAAACACAGTAGGTGGGTAGTCAGAAATTAAAAACAGCACACTGTGTAAGGCTGAACTTTGTGGTAACCGTTATCATGCAATCCAATTCAGATATATTTGTATGGGAGTATGAATATTTGTGTGGTCATTAGTATATACTTTCATAAGCATCATATTTGTGGGTGAACATGAAAATATTTCATTTTGGTATGTGTGAATATGGATGTTAGTGTCAACTATGTCTGTTAATTATAATATGTAAATAAATTGCATATGTGCATGCATACTCAGGCCTACACATGTATACTCAAAAAAAGCATAAAGATTTGCATATGTATATAGGCATGCATGCATACATACACATGTATGTGTATCTACTTACATATTGAGCTATACATGTAACTATGCAGGTCCAAATGGAGTCACAAATTAAGTTTTATATGATTTAGGTGGTGATAATAACCTATGAGTTTGTTCAATGTTTTGAACAATTGAACAAATTCATTGATGATTATTCATTGTGTGTATGTATATATATATATATATATATATATATATATATATATATATATATATATATATATATATATATATATATACACACACATATACATATATATATATACACACACACATATATATATATATATATATATATATATATATATATATATATATATATATATATATATATATATATATATATACATACATACATGAAAAACTTTGTGCTTATGAATGCTCAAAATTAACGAATGGCTAGAAGGAAAAAATAAATACTCAGACGATGAACTGATAATTAAGCTTTCGTTCTTTAGATAACGAAACCTCTTCAGAATACAAATCCAATGAGCTGTCAAACAATTATTATTATTGTTTTGACAGCTCACTGGATTTGTATTCTGAAGAAGTTCTGTTATCTATAAAGAACAAAAACGTAATTATCAGTTTATTTTTTTCCTTACATCCGTTCATAAGCACGAAGTTTTTCTTGTATGAATATATATATATATATATATATATATATATATATATATATATATATATATATCTATCTATCTATCTCAGAACATGTTACTGATTATATTTAGAAGTAGTTATACAAATGTGTGTGGATAACAGAGTAGAGGACAAGGACAGCACATTACGGGAAGGTGATGCAGGCTAGTCAGCACCGAGATGTATTAAAAGTATAATTCCACATGGTGGGATAACAGCAGAACTACTTGTGTGGTTTGGAAAGTAAATTAACAGAAAACTATGTATGCGGTGTATGAATGTTGTACTACCTGGCATAATATTATTGTATTCTAAAAAACAACATTGACTGCAGACAATAAACCAAGAAATGAGGCATTTGGAGTCGAGAGCACAAAATGAACTGACTGAACAAAGGATTTAATAAGTTGAAGCGCTTTTCGTTTGCTGTCTTTAGCAAACTTCTTCAGAACTAAGCAATCTACAAATTAAAAGTCTAACACAGGTTTAAATAGTCACTGTAATTAAGCTAATTACAGCCAAACCAATCATCGCTTAAAACAGCGTGTCACCTTCTCTTCCAAACTTCTCTTAAACATACATTCACAAATAAATACAAGTATAATAAGTAAAAAATACATATATAAAAGTTCCAAATATAAATATATCATTTAGTACTGAAAAATATATGTACTCGTTGTCTAGCAATAACATAAGCACAACCAGTATTTCAAATGGTTGATAATAATGTATTAAGAAGTATACCAAAGTGTTGACATAATAATGCCCTATTAAAATAAGTTATGCACTCAAAACTATGTAAAAAATGTGTATTAAATGCCTAAACTTATACAAAGTAAGAGCAAAAACCTAAAATATTTTCATTGAACGGAAATTGCCCCTACTAACTGATAAGGCAAATACAGATAAATTCTGAAAAGATATTCCTGTACATAAAGTTAGAGCTATACAATTCAGGTCAATTTGTCAATGTTGTATATATTCAAGTAGATTTATCATTTTATGTTCACTAACTAGTATTCTAAAAAGAGGACAGTACATCACAGTCTAAGACTCAAGTTTAAGAATACTGCTATTATAACAGGTTTTGTTTAATCCAGGGAAATTGTAAGCATTTAATCTAATTTGCCAAAATTGTTCCAACTCCTCCAGACGTAGTGATACTGGTCCGCTCCTTACGTCTGAGTTAATCTGGTCTATTATTGAGAATTTGAATTTATGGTCTAAGTTAGACCATATTGATGTTCATAAACATGGGCCCAGGTCAAGAATCCCGGGAATGTTTAAATGCCAAAATTGCAATTATTGCAAATTTGTAGACAACACGTCAGTGAATGGTTTTCATATTAAACTGAAATCAAGATTTAATTGCAACACAAAATGGTGGTCTGCATAGCAATATGCCAAAATTGTCCTGCTTTCTATGTGGGAAAAACGGGAGCGTAAGCTCAGTGAGAGAATTTATGATCAATACGCCATTAATAAAAATAAAATAAGCAGGATAATGCATTAGCAAAACATGTTCAGTCTAACTTAGACCATAAATTCAAATTCTCAATAATAGACCAGATTAACTCGGACGTAAGGGGCGGACCAGTATCACTATGTCTGGAGAAGTTGGAACTATTTTGGCAAATTAGATTAAATGCTTACAATTTCCCTGAATTAAACAAAACATGTTCTATTAGCAGTATTCTTAGTCTTAGTACTGTCGTCTTTTAGAATACTAGTTAGTGAACATAAAATTATAAATCGACTTGAATATATACAACATTGACCTGAATTGTATAGCTAACTAAGTATGTACAGGAATATCTTTTCAGAATTTATATGTGCCTTTTATCAGTTAGTAGGGGCAATTTCCGTTCAATAAAAATATTTTAGGTTTTTGCTCTTACTTTGTATAAGTTTACGCATTTAATACACTTTTACATAGTTTTTGAGTGCATAACTTATTTTAATAGGGCATTATTATGTCAACACTTTGGTATACTTGTATCAACCGTTTGAAATACTGGTTGTACTTGCTATTGCTAGACAAGGAGTACATATATTTTTCAGTACTAAATGATATATTTATATTTGGAACTTTATATATGTATTTTTTACTTATACTTGTATTTTGTGAATGTATGTTTAAGAGAAAAGTTTAGAAGAGAAGGTGACACGCTGTTTTAAGCGATGATTGGTTTGGCTGTAATTAGCTTAATTACAGTGACTATTTAAACCTGTGTTAGATTTTTAATTTGTAGATTGCTGTCTTTAGCAAACTTCTTCAGAATTAACAAACGAAAAGCGCTTCAACTTATTAAATCCTTTGTTCACAGTCAGTTGGTTTCGTGCTCTTGACTCTCCCAGTGCCTCATTTCTTGGATTATTGTATTCTACTCTTCCTGTATCACTTCCTCCCTGAAACAATACGCAGATGATTCTACCCTTATCTCCTGTTCTGATGACATCTCTCACCGTTACGCTATCACTCAAAACACATTTCACAATGTCGAACAATGGCTAACTGGCTATTTCTCGAGGTCATGTGCTTAGGCAAGTACATACCATAGGGGACATTATACTCTATCACCTCTGGTGATTAGGTAAAAGGATTTTCTAACATTAGTTGGTACATAATGATCAAAGGATACCCAATTGTCACTGAAAGTGCTCAAGTCCCTAATGACTGTGCCAGGTTTGACTAAGGACATAGTGCTGGTGCTGCATTTCTTGGCATGTAGTTTTAGGCTGTGCTGCATGTTAGCCCTTCCAAAAAATCTGGAAGTCAGACAGTGAGTTAGTGACAACTTCAGACTTGGTCAGCTACAAATTCTTAGTAATTAAAAGACAAGTGGTCTTGGAATTGATCAGAGGGGGATACCACAGGTAAATACACTTTTCAAAGAGAGCATGCCTTTCAAACAATAGAGTCGGATATGCTCATTAGCCAGTTTCTTATCTAGCAGGTAACATTATAGTAGTAACCTTGAAATGTACTTCTAAAACAGTTAACTGCACTACATACATAATTTCACTAAAAGACCTGTATTATTAGATATGTAGCATATAAGAATTTACAGACTTTCAAGAATGCCTTGAACTGCAAGTCTGCCAGTAAGACATGTAGACGCTGTTTTCAAACCACATGAATATAAACATAAATTATGTGTTACATATACATAGAAAAATAGCTACTATAACTTGTCAAAATATAGGGTCACTGATGACATGAAATGTTGGTTGCAGCACTTAATTTTTACTGCCTTAGTAAAAAGTACCCCTGTAATTACCTACTGTAATATACTAGAAATGGTACTGAAAAGTATCTGGGAAATGTGTAGACTGCATTTGCTTCAGCTTTCAAATGCTAATCAATGTAAACTAACTGTAATTCAGTCAAACATTCAGTAAAGATGTGAAAGTTCAAAACATTTTACCACAATGAATGGTACAAAACATGAAAAAAAGAAATTCAGTAAGACGGAATCACTATTAAACAGTTATGGTGTGATTTCTGAAGAACATATAGCATCAGCTAATGAGAAAATACTTTTAGAACAGTGATTAGATTCAGTTCCAAAGCTGCATGACATTTAGATGCAAAATATTTTACTTTAGAATATTACGACATTTGCTACTCAATATGTTTCTTTGCAAGACATCCCTTCCAAAGCAATGTTGTACTTTAAAATGAGGGAGAATCTGTATGATTATAAAAGTACACCTAGATGAACACACACACCACAAATAACAGACCATATGAAAAATAATTGCCAGTGGAGGGGGCAGGGCCGGTGCTATCATTTTGGGGCCCCCCAGCAAGGTTCAAGTTCGTGGCCCTACTCAAGAGAACATCAAGTGTGACCACATTGCCATCGCACCCCCTTCCCATTTAAGCTCACCCAGCACTATTTAACCAGTATAATGTCACTACATTCAGATTAAGAATTGATAAGCCAAGCTACATACTGGCATTTAGTACCAATGTTACATTATGACAAACCCTGTACCACAGCAAGGTAGCGACAGAGGTGCATGGACTGACATTTAGTACCAATATTAATTATGACAAACCCCTGTACCACAGCAAGGTAGTGACTCACAGGTACACACACTGATGGGCATTTAGTACCAGTGTTACATTACGATAAACCCCTGTACCACAGCAAGGTACGACTCACAGGTACACGCACTGACAGGTATTTAGATAAACTGACATCACTCAAGGCAATTACTGACATGAGAACAGTCACAACACAGCTATGGGACTCAGAAGAGACTACAGACATAACATATAAGGAAAAGCCATGGGGGATTACAGAGCCTGAGGCAGACTCAAACCCAAAGAAACACAGAAGAGAGCCATGGGGATTACCGAGTCTGAGGCAGACTCAAACACAGAAAGAAAAAGGTGAAGACCAGAGTTTCTTTCATGTGCATTAACCTCAACTTCTGACTGCTGCCACTTCTGCAGAGCCTGAGGCAGACTCAAACCCAAAGAAACACAGAAGAGAGCCATGGGGATTACCGAGTCTGAGGCAGACTCAAACACAGAAAGAAAAAGGTGAAGACCAGAGTTTATCTTTCATGTGCATTAACCTCAACTTCTGACTGCTGCCACTTCTGTTCTTCCTGCGCTTCTGTCCTAGCCCCCCCCAGAGTCCTGCCTCTCCCAACTGTCCTAGCATCCTGAAGAGTCGTGCCACTCCTCTGCTGCTCGACATGAGTCCTGCCGCTCCTAGCTGCCTTTGCCTGACATTCTGCTAGTCTCATCCTCATGGTCCTACCTGCTGGAGGTAAGCAAAAAGTGAATATACAGCATACAAGCTACACTAAGGTGTTACCTGAAATGTACTACCTGATAGCATTATAAAAGATTACTGGAAAGGAAATGCACATACCTACCGTTTTACTGGGATCTTACGAATTTTCTTCCGGACAAAGTCTTCAGCGAGGCTGCTATGTGATATGCTTTGTCCCATGAGAGCACAGCTAAGCCCGAAAGTCTCGACTCATTGACAAATGCAGGTATGTCTTTATGAGTTTCAGCTTTGAAAAGCTGCGTTCTGCAGTAGCCACTGCAATGGGTGCAGTCAAATAAATGCACAGTGAAACATATATTATCTTGCAAGTGGTTGCAAATGAGGAAATACATTCAATGGTGATTCATTATCATTCGAGAAAGGCTTTTAAGTTCATGGCCAAGGTCAGAGTCATTAATATCACAGTGGCCACTTATCCTGTCAGTCAGTTGTTCTTTCTTGCAGTGCTGCAGCAATGTACATCACTCGAGGCTTTAATATTTAATAAAAATCCAAAGGCCTTATATCAAACTCTGAAAGCTGCTCAAACCGGTCAGTAAACAATTGGATTGTTGTGTCCAGCAGCACATTGAAGAACTCTACATGTAGTTTTACCACTGCATCCTGTATAGTCTCATCTTCTCCTTCATAGTCAAAGAACTGCTTTACTTTCCTCTGTATTCTGGAAATGTGGTGCCAACATCCAGTTCTTCCGCTATCTTGGAGGCCTCGTCCATGGCATGTTGAAATCCTGTCTCTAATTCTTCAGCAGGTCCATAGTGGATGCCAGCACTTTGACACATGCCAGCACTTTGACACATGTCGAAATATCAGATGGACTCTGCAGAACTTTGCTTCCACGATTTACCTCGGTCAGCACATCATACCAAACAACTAAACATGTAATGAACTGGTATGACATAAGTTCAGAGCACATTCCCCTTGCTTGTTGATATGTTGCAGCATCATTTGTATGTACTGCTTGACCTAACTCCTGTAATGCTTCAATGACTCCCTTCAACTGAAATCTTACTGCCTTGACTGAGTCTGTCCTGCATTCCCAGCGAGTCTCCGACAGTGGCTTCAGTGACATTTGTATGCAGTTTCAAGATCTGCCATCAGCTTGTTGATGCTGAACAGAGTACGTAAATGTTCTGTAGACATCCAAAGAATGGCACTGCCTGTACTGATGAATGTGCTCCATCACTAAGATTTAAATTATGGCAGGCACACGGCACATAAAAAGCACTTGAATTCATCTGTTTTATCTGGGCCTGCAGTCCAGCTCATTTCCCCTTCATGTTGCTGCCATTGTCGTATCCTTGTCCTCGACAATCATTAATGTCCAGTTGATAAGTCTGAAGAGCTTCTGTAAGTCCAGCCCCAGTTGTATTATTCACAGGCACAAATCCCAGAAAGTGTTAAACTGTTGCTGCAGTCCATGAAATATCCACATATTGAACTACTACAGTCATTTGCTCTTAATTACTGATGTCTGGCATGCAATCAAGAATCACGGAAAAGTACCTAGAGTCCTTCACCTTCTCTACAATGATCCTTAGAATAGCATTTGCAATCAGCTGGATAACTTCATTCTGTTGGTCCTTCAAGATAGTGATCCATTACATCTTTATTCTGAATACGACGCAAATGTTCAGCCATGACAGACAAAATGAGACAAACATTGCACTTGGCCTAAGAAATTGCCATTGCCAAAGGTGTCCAGGGCATCACTTGTACCAAGGAATGCCATGTTCTGTTCCAAGTATTGGACAACAGCAAGAATGTGTTCTCACACCACACCAGTGAGTTCTACTTTTCAACCACTGCTTGCCTCTATCGTCCACAGTCTGCCTACTCTTTATTCTATTGTCCAGTTCCTTCCACTTCAGCATGCATGATGTATGCTCCAGTGCTCAGTCATGGCTGTGTAAAGCTTTGGACATCTCTATCCATGCTTTGTAATCACCTGACCTGAGAAGATTGTTAGAAATCTCCTAAAAAAAAATAGGTCAGACAAGTGCATTCTCTCTCCATTAGGGAGCACATGGAAATAGTTCTCTGATGTGAATCTTCTTTTCTGCTCATTAACTGGGAACTGTGGTAACACCACTTGCACAGGTCCATGCTGAATGGCAGCTACCCTAAACTAATTTCTTATCAAGTCTGGCCAAGTCCCTAGATCCTCAAAAGATGTACCTGACACTTCCTGCAAGTCACAGACCACATCTGTCACTGCGAAGTATGGGCTGCTTCTGTATCAAAGTCTGGTGATCCAGGCAACACCTCTACGGTTGAATTTGCATTTGCTGACATGCTTTTACCCATGGTAACGGCTGTAAGTCCACAGGAGGTAGCCTGTGGTGTAGCCGCAAGAGAGTGGCCGCTTTCTATTGAAAGGATGCTGGCCTCACAGTGGTCAGATTGTAATGCAGAACCATTGTGTTGTCCTGAAGGCAGACTTTTTCCTGAATCTCCCCTGTCCAATGACCCACAGAAAAATGTCATAATGGAACCCTGTCTCTTTGCATCCTCATTCCTCTGCTGCTGAATCTTTCATTTTGCTGCTGCTGACAAATATGTATGCTTCATCTTTAACTGGGAGTGGAAGTAAAGCAGAATTGCTACACATGCAGACAGAGTCCTTTTGTCATGCTGTTAGTAAAAATGCACAATGACTTGGATTAATAATCAGTCACTATTGCACTGCAGGCAGAAATACTGAAGAATGACTAACCAGTAAGCACAAAAAAGTAATGAGAAAGGTATTTTAACATAAAACTAACTTGGGCCTAACACTAGAGGTGAACTTGAGCTTTTTCTACACAATTCTTACCCTTTCATCTTCCCCTTTCATCCCCCCAAACATGTGAAGAGGCCTCAAATGATCCAAAAGATTGATACTACAAGCTCTCTGGAACAGACTAAAGTCTGAAAGAACTAATGACTAGGAGAGGAACAAGTTTGAAGGGGAACACACCAAACTGAGGCAAGACAAATGTTATGGTATAATAAATGACTACACATGCCCACTGCCTCTCAATCTCTTAGCACACTTGAACAAACCAAAATCACTGGTTGAACAAAGGAGTGAAATCATGGATATGCTAGAAAACCTCATTTGTGAGGGATACAGAAGTGGCACACACATTGGGAGACATTCCCACAACCCCTCTTAGCACAAGATGTGTACAAAAGCATAAAGCCAGAGAATGTACCATGCATTACGTGGAGGATATGAAACGTGAAGTCCATTTCTGCTAGTAGCCTCAGCCCTCCACCTTGTGCTATGCAATCACTTTGAGAGAGAACAGGCCAAAAACAAAAAAAACATCTGGACACACATTCTCGCAGGCCTCATCAACCTCCTAAACTGTCAGACAGCCAAAAATAACTGCATAAGGTGTATCATCGTGGATAGTTTAAAACATTAACTTAGATAGCAGAGCAGTGTTTGCAGTAGTATGCATTAAAGACATCAGTACATTCTGCGGACATACACACAGCCTCTGCACAATAATTCTGGATAAAGTGAAAAGCAAAAACAGGTGTAGAATTAACAATGTGCTTATACAGTATGTGGACTCACAGTAAAAATAAAATACAGGCAAACTTTGAACACTGCAACATTCACAGCCACTAACTACCCTCCTAACATTAGGCATTTTAAACAATGTACACACCCCATCAACCTCCAAATAGCATAATTCAAACAGCCAAAAATAACTGCAGAACAAACTGTAACATCAGGGATAATTAAACAGTACTATAAACCTAGACAGCAGAACAATTATAAACCTAGACAGCAGAACAATGCTTGCATTAGCATGCATTAAGATATCAGTACATTCTGCAAAATTCTTACCCCCCCCCCAAGTCTAGGCACAATTCTGGATGAAGTGAAAACAAAAAGGCGTAGCATAAATAATGTGCTTATACAGTCCGTGACTCCCTATTAAAAATACTCCAAGCAGACAATGGACACTGCAAGATTCTCACAGGCCCTAACCACACTCCAAACCTTTCAACACAATAAGTAGGGTCAACGAAAAAAGTTAAGTCATTGCATCAGTAGTACATTGTTACCAATATTACAATAGTAGCATAACAGGGTTTGCATTAGTATACATTCAAACATCTGCACCTTCTGCAACATTCTACTACCCTCCCAACATTAGACATTGTAAACAATGTACAGGTCCCCTCAACCTCCAAAGGGCATAATACAAACAGCCAATAATAACTGCAGAACAACAAAACAGCCACAAATAACTGCAGAACAAGCTGTAACATCAGGGATAGGTGCTGCGGTAGCGCTGTCACCTCACAGTAAGACGCTGTCTGGTTCGATTCTCAGCTAGAGCGTCTTCTGCGTGGAGACATGCGTGAATGGGCGTACCTTCGTTGAAGGTTGTGCGTCAGGACTGGCAACTTGGCATGTAAAAATCTACTGCCAATCATTAGCTTACCGGAGTTTCGCTGTGGCGACCCCTAACTGGGAAAAGCCGAAAGACACAACAACTATACACCTAGACAGCAGAACATTGTTTGCATTAGCATGCATCAAGATATCAGGCCCCCCATCAACCTCCAAATAGCATAATTCAAACAGCCACAAATAACTGCAGAACAAGCTGTAACATCAGGGATATTTAAACAGTACTATAAACCTAGATAAAAGAACAGGGTTTGCATTAGCATGCATTAAGATATCAGTACATTGTACTACTACAAATGGTTTTTGCTGGAGGTGTGAAAAGTCAAATAAAGCAGACTGGATTCATACTTTTTATGAATGTAAACAATTAAATCATATTGGAAAGGAATCAATAATTTTTTTACAAGATTTAATGAATCCTTTACCTTAACTAAAGCATTGATTATATTAAATGTAAATGAAGGTCCCTACTTATAATAAGACAAATATGTATTTGTTATGGACAACACTTGCTTTATCTAGGAAATGTGTAACCAGAAGGTGGAATTCAAATACACCCCGACCTTGGAAGAATTCTACACTTTACTGAAGACAACTGCATAGATGGAAATAAAAATCAAACTACAAATCTATCCCAGGCCAATGATAAATAATCCTTGGAAATAAGTTATATCTTTGTGCAGTAATCAATATTGCATCTCTGATAACCGATCTGTTAATTCTATATTTAATAACATAGTGTATATAATTGACAGGCTATTGTAAATATTGTATATAGTTGTTTAAAATGATATTTAAAAATATTATGTAAATGTTATTTTAATAGAAAATTAAAAAAAAATTGAGGAAAAAAGATATCAGTACATCCTGCAGAATTCTCACCCCCCCCCAGCCAATGCACAATAATCCCGGATAAAGTGAAAACCAAAAACAGGCGTAGCATTAACAATATACTTATACAGTACGTGACCCCCCCATTAAAAAAAAGACTCCAGGCAAACAATGGACTCTGCAACATTCTCACAGGCCCTAACCACACTCTCAAACTTCCAATACATTAACTACAGACAACGAAAAAGTTGCAGTCACTGCATCAGTGAGTAGAACATTGCAGTTACACAATAGTAGTGTAACAAGGTTTGCATTAGTATACATTCAAAACATCTATGCCTTCAGCAACATTCTCACGGCTACTAACTACCCTCCCAACATTTGGCATTTTAAGCAACGTACAGGCTTCATCAACCTCCTAACCTCTCAGCATAATTCAAACAGCCAAAAAACTGCAGAACAAGGTGTAACATCGGGGATAGTGTAAAACAGTACTATAAACCTAGATAACAGAATAGTGTTTGACAAACTTGTAAAAAACTCGAAACCTACTGCAAATTCAGCTGACAATCTAGCATCAGAATTTCAAAAAATAGCAGCTGAAGCCAGTTCTTATCCTGAATACTTAAAAAATCCATTACTGAGCAGTATATCCCAACCACCTGGAAAGTGTCACACATTATACCCTTGCACAAAGGTGGAAACTTGACAGAACTTACAAATTATAGGCCCAGAGCAATTCTTCCCCCACTACCTGAACTCCTAAATTAATGCATTCATTCTCAACCAATAATTTACTTGCCAAATCCCAACACGGCTTCAGGCTTTATGCTGCAACTGCCCTCCTCAGTTATACCAAAACAATCAATTTACAACTGATGGTAAAATAGGATCATCTTCTTTCTCGATTTGTTAAAGGCCTTTGTCAGTCCCTCAAACTACTAACTACTCTCGCCAACCTTAATCACAACCCCCTAGCCCTCCACTGGCTCCAAAGTGACCCAACAGGTGATAAACAGCCATAAAATGTCTCCAGGATCTGCCCCCCTCTACTTCCACTCACATTAGGAGTCTCACAAGGCTCCATCCTTGGTCTACTTCAGTTTAGATTTATTATCAATCTCAATACTGCCACATCCCTAGCACTCACAATCCAATATGCTGACACCGATACACTTGTGTCACATCTACCATGCAACAGGTTATGTCCCAACCCAGGCTGAAATAAGCTAATCTTCACCACTTACCCCATATGCCTAAGACTACTGACTTAAGACAGTATCTCATAAGACTGCCCACCTATCCCTGCTCTAGCCTACTACAATATCCTTCTCTGTCCCATTATTTATCTTCCCTCCTTTTCATCACCCCATCTCATTCTCTCTATCTTTTACATATACAGCATAGATACTGCCAAAAAAATAAATAATGAGTCAACTCTCTCTCTTGCCCCAAATAACACTCTCCTAACCAACGGCAATCAAAATTAAATGCGCATTACATTTCACATTCCCTTATATTGTCCCTTGTACAAACAGATAAACCAAACTTATTTTATTTATTATTTTTTTACACATTTCTAGCACTTGTGTACTAAGATATGGGCCTCCACTGAAAATGGGTTCTATCCCAGTCAGACTATCCAGTAAAACAAATGTAAAATAAGTAAAGTAAAACTGGTACAACCACAGCCCTCACCCACAAATCCTCTTAGCACAACACATCGCTGCACAAAAGTAATAAAACTGGTACAACCACAGCCCCTCACCCCCCATCCTCTTAGCACAAGAACTCTACATAAAAGCAAATTAAAACTGGTAAAACCAGTCCTCACAGCACAAGAACACCACACAAGTGAAATAAACCGGTAAAACGACATCCCCTCACTCCCCATCTTCGTACCACCAGAGCACTACACAAACATAAAATAAAACTGGTACAACCACACCCTCACCCCCCCCCCCACATCCTCTTAGCACAAAAACTCTACACAAAACCAAAACAATACTGGTACAACCACAACCCTCCCCCCCATCCTCTTAGCACAAAAACTCTACACAAAACCAAAACAATATTGGTACAACCACAACCCTCCCATCCTCTTAGCACAAAAAACACTAAACAAAACCAAAGCAATACTGATACAACCACAACCTCCCATCTCTTAGCACAGAAACGCTACACAAAACCAAAATAAAACTAATACAACCACAGCCCTCACCCCCAAACCTCTTAGCACAAGAAATATGAACAAAAAACAATCACCCCCCACAAAAAATAAAGGTTTAAACTAAACTCAAAAACTTACCTTTTATGCTTTCTACAGAAGGCTGCTTCCAACACTCTGATCCCTCTTCAAGACTGAAGGCTCACCTGCTCTGCTTGCCTTCCTCAGACCACTCAATCCTTTTGAAATTGCCCTTAAAAGGACAGTTTTTCAGACCTTTTGAGAAATTACCCTTAGAAGGATAGTTGAAAAAAGGGGTATAATCCAATGACCACAACCACTCCAAAGGCTTCGCTAAACCATTCTCTGATGTAGTCCATCCTCATGCTGGTCCAAACCCGACTCGATTTCCACACTCTGCTGCTGCTAAGGAATACTCCTCTGTTTAAAAACAAGAGAAGTGATCCTTATTAGCTGCAGGTGCCTTTTTAAAGGCAGCTTGTGCAGGAAGTGATTTGCAAGGACCAATCAGGTCCTTGCTTCATCACTTCCTACTTTAAAAAAAAAAAAAAAAAAAAAACAAGAACTTAGTTCACAGGCTGCTGCAGCCAATCAGATCCCTTGTTTCAGTGAGTGGCTTTGATTGAGTGCAGCTTGCTAGCGAATCAAAAAAAAACAAAAAAACAAAAACGGAAACACAGTTCCAATTTTCACAGTGACGGCAGAGAACTATGTGAACATCCACGAGGAGCCGAGCCAAAGAACAGTAATGGTCAGAGCAACCCGCGGTTGCTGGATGGGGGCCCTCATTCACAGGGAGGTAATCGGGAGTTCCCCACAGCCACAAGTTTCACAGGTGCCTAATGCTGGCTATGGGAGGGGGAAAGATTTGTATCAAGAAACTTGAAACCAGAATACTGCTGCCTAGGGTTAATAATAATTAGTATAATAATTAACAGACACAGTTTGCAAAAACAAGTACATAGTAAAGTACACATAATTTCACTGATAATTAATAAAACTAATTAATCCACTAAAACTATTGCTTACACCCATCTAATCTCTACACTCCTCTATGCCTCACCCATATTTACTAATTTATCTAAAAATAACCTCACCAAACTGGATATCTCCTACAATAACATTGCCAGGTTTGCTACTGGCAACCCATTCAAAACCCACCACTGCTATAATCTTAAGCAGCTTGGATGGCTAGAAATTCAGAAGCTGCTTAAATTCCACCAACTAACCATTGCCCATAAGACTCTTTACCAACCTTCCAGTACTCCTATATTAACTAACCTCATCTATCCCTATAAGAATCTGAAATCCTTGCTCTCATCACACAAACTTTTTGTAAACACCTCTAAATCTAATAACAAGGCTGGGGACTCTCTTTTCAGCAACACTGTTGGAAAATCCTGGAACCTTCTCCCCAGTGAACTTTCTTCAGTTTCCTCCACATCTCTTTTCAAAAACAAACTGAAACTTTTCCTAAGAACACACTGGCTATGCCCCTGTACTAAACCTGACTGACCAGTTTTTCTACCTTTTCTACTCATAACACATTATACTTGCACGAAAGCTCATGCTGTTGCATGGAAGAGAAGAGGCACAGATGGAGGACCATCTTCACAAGCCATCCTCACAGGCATGGAAGAGTTATTTGTGACCCTTTCTATGGACACTGCTAGGATAGTGAAACCTAGAGGAAGCATGGATGTGGGAGCTGGTCTGGTGGAAACACTGTGTGTCACTGTTGGGATTGCACCAGTTTGATGTATCCATATGCCATTGCTAGTGCATGGTGTCACACCACTATTCTGAGCCTGCAGGTAATAAACATAACCATATCTCTCCTTCAGGTATATCAAGAATCCCACCACCGTCTGCATCACAAGGTACATATAAGTTCATTTTGTTTGTAATCTGTTTTATATAATGTGCTTGGAGCCATTGGTGTGATATTGTCACTGCTCATTTATACATATGGGCGTTCCTCTTTTTCTTCCTTCACTGGTGCTACCAGCAAGAGTCAGACATAGCAGACTATATCATGACTGATGTCATTATAGTACTGATATCTGCCAGTGATGACAACCTACAAATACACAGATAGCACAGTGCCACTATCAGCAGAGGTTATTGTGGAGGGCAGACTACCACTCACATTCTCTGACATGCCTTTGGTGACTGTGGACATCACCCACATCTTGCCACTGTCTATGGAAGGACAGGCCAATAGCCCAACACAAGATGCAAAATTGTCACCTGAATATGGGTAGTGCCTCAAACACAGTGTGTACAGAACGCACAAAGGAGCAGGAAGCATGTTGGTGGATGCCTGTGCCACTACTTCCACTCTGTACCCACTTTGTGTGTCACACTGGCCAGAAACTAATGGATTTACTACCTATGGAATCACATTGGGCTCCTCTGTAGGTTGTTCTTCCGCCAACTTTTCACCCAGCTACTCATGGTGGGTAAACCCTATCTGGTCTTCCGTAGATATAGGGTCACATTAAGAACAAATCCCTCATTCATGCCTAAGGTTATTGGAACTCTTTCTAGCCTGGATCTCCAAAACAATAACCTATGAAACCATCATTATTGGAGATGTCAATATCGACTGGAATTTTCTCACCTCCCAGTCTCCCAAGACCAGTATTAACCTATGTGGCTTCACCCAACTGATCACTGCCCCAACTCGTATTAATCAACAATCCAATACCAGTACCACTCTAGACTGGATACTTATCTTCCATGCCAACAGCTATCATAATCCTTCTATTCTCCCTGACACTCTAAGTGATCATCCAATCTCTATTAATCATCACCTATCCCAATCATCTAAAACAAACGTATACAGGGACTGTCATAACCTATCCAACTTTAACCCTGATGTATTTAATCAAACCCTCTCATCTATGAACTGGTCAACTCTCCAGCAGCTCCACCTCGACAAAGCTGATGTTCTTCGTGTTTCACTGTTGCAATCATTACATTTGGGTAATCCTGCTGGCAGGATGCCCTCAGTCGGCCTGAATTCCAAAGTCCTGGGTCCTGCGTTGGCGACTGTCGCCCCTTCCCTGACATCAGGTTGTCAGGGGTATAAAAGAAGCAGCCAACGCCATTTTCTTTAGTCTTTCTTGCGCGCGCTACCCGAAGCAGAAGCAGTTCACAAGTGCCAGTCGGCCGACTCCTGAGATTTTCATGTTCGAGTTTCAGATCCGAAGTCTTCAATAAAGCTAAGTACCCCATTGGGGAGACTTTTTTCTTGCTCCAGACTGATGTCAGAAAAAGTATTTCTTGTGGAAAGCAAATACCTCATAAGGATTTTTATTCTTACTGTATTTCTTGCCTAGGCCCTGAGCCCAACGTTTCTGGTTGTTGGTTTTGTGCTAGATTTAACCAACGCAGTATTAAGCGTCGGTATGATTTTGCTTTAAACTATTTTGGACGCCGGTTTAATTATCCAGAAATGTCGTCAGATAGTCATCCGACTACCAGAGTTCACAAAAAATGCAAAGAAAAGGAGAGAGATAGACAACCGAGGCCCAAAAATGACAACGAAGCTTCTCCTAAGCCAGTCGCTGGTCCTCGGTGAGGTGCTTTCGCAGCCCCTGACGCCCGCTACTAGTCGCAGGCCACTACCTACTCCCACGTAGAGTCGGCCATGCCGCTGGAAACTCAAGGTATTGGAGCCTTGGATATTATCCCTTCAGATGGGTCCAGAGCTGCTGAGCAGGCACCGGCTTCTGAGGGTGTATTCAGACCTAAACATCTTTACATCAAGCCTACTACAGCTTCAAAGGCAAAGACTAAAGCACCTTCTAAAGCAAAGAAACAAACTCAAGTGTCATGTGGTCAGTCCTCTATACCCAAAAAAACAGATGCTCAAAATGGCCGAAGACTTGATTACCTTGATCAGGGGTTCCCATCCCCCTCCTGATAAGAGGCCTAGGCAAAAGACTGACTATGAATCTTCAGATCAGGTTTCCATTTCTTCTGATTCCTCTTCTGATCTGAAATATTCTCTTCCCCCTTATGAGGATTCTGATGCTGAAGAATCTATACCTTCAGCTTCTCCTCATGAGGACTATTCTTTTGGGGAAACCTTACATACCATGAGGGAGCATTTCCACTGGGAAAGCCAAGATTTTTCAGAATCTAAAAAGAGACTCGGGGATTTCCTTTTACTACCTCAACACAAGCCACTAGCCATCCCACCTGTGTTAGACATTGTAGATGATGCGTTTTCGGAGTCTAGTCTTACCCCTGACTCCTTACCTCCAGCTCCTGTTAAGCCTGACAGATATTACAGGGATGTTCATCGTGTTTCACTGCTGCAGTCATTATACTTGGGTTATCCTGCCATCAGGCGGTCCCGCAGTTGGCCAGAGTGCCAAAGTCTTGGTCCAGCGTCGGTTGCTGTCGCTTCTACCCTGACGTCAGTGGGCCAGGGGTATATAAGATGCAGCCGACGCCATTTTCTTCAGTCTTACTTGCCGCGCAGTGCCCGAAGCAAAAGCAGTTCGCAAGTGCCGGTCGGCCGACTCCTGAGATTTTTCAATTCGAATTTCAGAACCAAAGTCTTCAATAAAGCTAAGTACCCCATTGGGGAAACTTTTTCTTGCCTCATACCGATGTCAGTAAAAGTTAATAATTGTATTTCTTGTGGGAAGCAAATACCTCATAAGGATTTTAATTCTTACTGTATTCCATGCGTAGGCCCAGATCACGACGTCACTAGTTGTCGGTTTTGTGCTAGATTTAACAAACGCACTATTAAACGTTGGTTTGATTTTGCTTGCCATTTCTTTGGCCGAAGGTTTAATTATACCATGCCGTTGGAACAACCGATGACTGGAATACACAAAAAACGGAAAGACAAGGATAAGGACAGGCATCCGAGGTCCAAAACTGACGATGAAGCCTCTTCTTAGCCAGTCGCCGGTTCGCAGGTTCTCAGTGAGGTGCTTTCGCAGCCCCTGACACCCACTACCTCAGAGCCACAGGCCGTCTCTGACTCCCACGTGGAGATGTCTAGGCCTCTGGACACTCAAGGTGTTGGGCCTATGGAAACTAACCCTTCAGATGGGTCCGGAGCCGCTGAGCAGGCATCGTCTTCTAAGAGTGTTTTCAGACCTTCACAGCTTACCATAAAAACTGCAACCAAGTCTAAAACTCCATTAAAGACAAAGAAGCAAGTACAGCATTCACCTGGACAGGCTTCCATGCCTAAAAAACAGATGCTCAAAATGGCCGAAGACTTAATTACTCTGATCAGGGGTTCCCATCTCCCTCCTGATAAAAGGCCTAGGCAGGATACAGACTATGATTCCTCTGACCAGGTTTCCATTTCTTCAGATTCATTTTCAGATCAAGGGTACTCCTTACCCCCTATGAGGACTCTGATGCTGAAGAATCAATTCCTTCAGCCTCTCCTCCTGAGGATTACTCTTTTGGGGAAACTTTACATACCATGAGGGAGCATTTCCATTGGGAGGGCCAGGATTACTCAGAATCCAAGAAAAGGATAAGAGATTTCCTTTTATTGCCTCAGCACAGGCCCCTTGCTATTCCACCAGTGCTAGATATTGTGGATGATGTGTTCTCTGAATCCAGTTTAAATCCTGATTCTTTGCCCCCTGCTCCAGTCAAGCCAGACAGGTACTACAGAGTCCCTGACTCTCACAAATTTCTTTATAAAACCCTCTGACAGGGATTCTAGAGCATTAGACAGATGGGGGAAGAAAGTTTACACTTCTGCAACTTTAGCAGTGAGAGCTCTAAATTGCCAGTTTCACATGCTTAAATACCAGCAATATTTAATGTCTCTGTTAAAACAGAAAATGCTTACAAGTTCAGAACATCCTGACTATAAGGAAATGCAGGATTTATTGCATGCAGCTGAACAAGTGGGAAAACATACTCTGCAATGTGGTTTTGATTGATTAGAGGCTTCTTGTAGAGCAGCAGTTACAGGATCTGTGATTCGAAGGCATGCTTGGTTAAAAGAACAAGTTTTACCTGATCATGTTAAGGCAAAATTATTTAATGCTCATGTTAAGGCAAAATTATTTAATGCTCCTTTACAGCAGGATATTTTATTTGGTATTAAGGCAGAAGTCAAACCCAGAGCTTTTAGATATGCTCCACTTAAAGAAATCCCAATCCCTATGACCTACACGCTCTAGGGACCTAAACCTCGTCACCACAATAAACAGAACATGCTGGAGGGATAGATTCATGTCCCAGAGTCTTCCCATACTCTGGAACAAACTACCTATCTATATCAAACAAAGCTTCTCATTAGCACTGTTCAAGAAAAATCTTGATGATTGGATGGGAGATAGGAAATTCACCCTGGGGATCACTTCTGTGGATCTGCTCGACAGTGGCACAGGAAAATAATTTTCTTGGGTGGCGAAAGCTAGGGTACCTTTGGCTAGGCTTATATAGGCCCTAGGGCCAATAGCCTAGTACCTACCTATGAACCTATGAACCTATAACAGGTACTGCCTACCCACTATTTCCCTATAACTAGCTCTACCTTCCTTCTTGCCACTTTATCTTTTTGCTATCCCTTACCCTTCTGTTCATCCCCTAAGCTTACTCTTACTGTGGAAACTCTTTAATATATATAAAAGACACACTTATGCCTCTTTTATTTTGACTTTCTGTATTCTATCTGCAATCTAAACTGTACCTGCTTACTGCACTGCAAAGTATTTCTGTCCTCTCTGTAATTTTGTTCACTACCTGCCTTTGGCACTGTGATGTATTTCTGTCCTCTTTGATTTTTCCAGCCTAACTTCTAATACTCTCTGTAAATATAAAGGTTTTATTTTCCTCTTATCCCAGACCTATTTCTCCCAGACTATAGTATAATATTAGACCTATTTTTAGTTTTGTACTCGAATTTTAAAATGGGAGGTACTTAGACCTCTATGATAATTTATGTATTAACCTGTAACAACATTGTTTGTAAAAATGTTTTATTTTGCTATTTTCTTTTCTGCACGGAGCTTATCTCCCCGGGCCTCTGCTGAAAATGGACATGTATCCAGTTGGACTAGCCAGGTCAACAAATGTAAAATATAATAAAATAAATAAATAATGAGGCTCCAGGTTTTTGTGTGACAAGACAGCATCTCTCTAGCTGAGTAAAATCCAGTCATTCAACAAATCTAGTTGCTCATGAGTGGGAGAAGGAAAATACAAAAGGACAGACTTCAACTGTAAGCTCTTAGCACTTCCTCTAACAACTCCCACTGAGAGTTTGTGCAATCTGACCCGCAGTATGCTACAAAGACTCTCTGAAAACCTTGCCTCAAGGTGAACATGTGACTTACACAGTACTAAAATGTAAACAAACTCCTTTAGCAAATAATCTGAGACAGAGTCCCCAAAGCCTCAAATCGAGTTTTCTGCCAATCCCCATAGTAGAAACACAAACAGGAGATGAAGAAGAAAGACAGGGCTCAAAGCTAGAACTGTAGGTTGCAATATAGTCCAATAGGTCTTTCCAGGATTTTTGGATGGGGGATGGATGGGAGGGAAGTTGAGTTGAGAATGAAAATGGACAATACAGAATAAAGTTATGGTAAGAACATAACTTTTACATCCAATGTTGTCCTTTTCATTCTTCCTGAACGTATGGGACAGAGTCCCCAGCTACATTGTTCTTTGGTGGCCCTCAAGGAAGGTTATTCTGGAGCACTACTGAACCAAAGGAGGCTCTATTTCTAGAAATACTATCGAATTTGTAATGAGAAAAAAGGTATGAACATTGGACCATGTAGCTGCAGCACAAATGTCAACAGATCCCCTGGACCCAAAAGCATATGATGTGGCCATGGCTCTGGTTGAATGAGCCGTGGGAGGCTTGGGTAATGTCATGCCTTTCTGAGAGTAAATCCAGAAAATACAATCTGTTATCCATTTAGCTAGAGTGACTTTGTATACTGGATAACCCAGTCTTTTTGAGGGAAAAGAAACAAAAAGTTGGTCTGATTTTTGGAATTGTTTTGTCATATATAGATAAAAAAAAGAAGTTATGTCTTACCATAATGTTCCATCTGTGTTGTTCACCTTCTTGCATTCATCACTGATGGGTTCGGTTCCAAGACCTCGGAACCGAGTTGGCCTTTTTACCAAGCTCGCGTCGGCAAAAAAACTCTCGAGCTAAGTCTCTACCCAGAATGCCCTTCTCCCTGTTACCTCAGATCAAGTTTGCTAGAGAAAAGGAAGTAAAGCCGAGGCCAACTCTGCACAACTACCCTAGGGCACCACTTAGACCCAAAGCATCCCCCAGGAGCCTTTGGAGGGGGAAGGAGGGTGGAAGTGATAAATGAAAAAAGATGAACAACACAGATGAAACGTTATGGTAAGACATAACTTCTTTATCTGATGTTGTTAATCTTCTTTCCATTCATGATTGGTGGGACAGAATCCCAAGCTACCTTGAGGTCCGTGGGTGGCCCTTATGGAAGAACATTCCTGAGTACCATTGAGCCGAAGGCAGTTCTCCTTCTGGAGACCAGGTCCAATTTGTAATGATTGACATAGGTATGAGGCTTAGCCCAAGTAGCTGCTGCACAGATGTCATCCATGGAAGCCCTGGAATGGAAATCTACAGATGTTGCCGTAGATCTAGTGGAGTGAGCTTTAACTTTTGGCATAGGTTCATTACTGTGGGAATAGATGAAATGTATGCAGTCCCTTAGCCATTTTGATAAGGTAACCTTGGAAAAGTACAGTTTTGTACCTACCATAAATGTAGATGTCCGATAGACATGCAACTGCAGTCATAACATATGGGTTGTCCTGCCTCAGGCAGCCCTCGGTCGGCCGGATTCCAAAGTCTGGGTCCGACGTTGGCTGATGTCGCATTTTTCTCCGACGTCAGAGCGGCTGGAGTACATAAGCATCAGCCGACGCCATTTTCTTCAGTGTTTCTTGCCCCAGATGCCAGGTGCCCTCCAAGGAAGGCTGTAATCAAATTGGAAGACAAAAACAGGATTCCAGACAAATAAATGAGCAATAAAACAAATACACCATAACAGATATCCCCAGCTAAGAGAAACAGGGATAGGAGTGGACCCTAGGCATAGAGGGGTATGGAGGGAGGGAAAATCCGACTGCAGTTGCATGTCTATCGGACATCTACATTTATGGTAGGTACAAAACTGTACTATGTCCTTCAAGAATGCAACTGCAGTCATAACATATGGGTACAATACCATAGCTTAGCTGGGGGAGGAGGAATGCTCTAGGACAAAGATGGTGTGGCAATCAAACCCTGCAGGACTGCCGAAGCAAAGCCTGCTCTGGATCTGGAGTATAGAGGGAGATTGTAGTGTTTGGAGAATGTATGCACGGAGCTCCATGTAGCAGCTTCTAGAATGTCCTTAGTAGACACCCCTCTTAAGAATGCTGTAGAGGTGGCTGTAGCTCTGGTGGAATGTGGTCTGACATTGGCTGGAACAGTCTTTCCATGAAAGGAATAACAGAATCTGAAGCAATGTCCAATCCATTTTGAAATAGTCTGTTTTGAAATTGCTTTTCCTTGGACTGCAGGGGCGTAAGCTACAAAAAGTTGTTCAGACTTCCTACTGGCCTTGGTTCTGTCCAGGTAGTATCGAAGTTGTCTGTGAATGTCCAAGGTATGTAACAGTCTTTCCCACTTATTCTCAGGATTGGGGAAGAAAGCAGGCAGGTGAATAGCTTGATTTAAAGAAACCCTAGATACCACCTTTGGCATAAAAGTAGGGTTGGTCCTTAATGAAACCCTGTCTCTGTGAAAAATTATGAACGGTGGTATTGCCATTAGGGCCTGTAGTTCAAACCCTTCTTGCTGAGGTAATTGCCAACAGGAAAGCTGTCTTCCATGAGAGAAATTGCAAGTCAACTGAAGCTGCTGGCTCAAATGGAGGTAGAGTCAGTTTTTCTAGGACAAAATTGAGGTCCCAGGCTGGCACTGGGGCCTTTCTTGGTGGCTTAATGTTCTTGATTCCCTGAGGAATTGTCTTAGCAAAGGGTGTGAAAAGACAGGAGGATCAGTGTTATATCTAGCTGAAATAGCTGATGCATGTATCTTTATGGAAGAATATGAGAGGCCGTTCTGTAGCATATCTGCCAAATATTCCAAGATGAGTGGGATGTTCAACAATGATGCATCATGTCCCTTGCTGGTATTCCAATTGCTGAATCTCTTCCATTTTGCTAAGTAAACCTTTCTGGTGGATGGTCTTCGAGCCTCTGTTAGTATCCGCTGAACTTCCTTGGAGAGAGATAGGTTGAGGTTATTTATGGGATCTCCCAGGCTGTTAGCTGCAGTGTCTGAAGGTTTGGATGCACTGTTTTGAAATTGTGTTGAGTCAAAAGTAGAGGCCATTGTGGAAGGGCCCACCTCCTGGTGTGACATATGCTCCGTAGTAGTGGGTACCAGTGTTGTCTTGGCCAGTCCAGAGCTATTATGATTCCCTTGGGTCTCTGCTTTGATCTTTAGTAATACTGAGGTCATCAGTGGCAGAGGTGGGAATGCATAGATTGTTAGGAAGTTCCAGTTGAATGAGAGAGCATCTATTTTCCAAGCTGTTGGATGGTATGTCCTTGTGCAGAATTTTTGTAGATGATGGTTGAGGTGAGAGGCAAATAGGTCTACTTCTGGCCTGCCCCATGTCGAAGTGAGTTGTGTGAAGATCTTCGGATGTAACCTCCACTCGTGTGGATCTGTGAAATTCCTGCTTAGGCTGTCCGCCAACACATTGTCTTTGCCTGGAACAAACTGGGATTGTAACTGGATGTTTAGGCTCAGTGATTTTTCCCAAAGATGCATTGTCAGTCTGCAAAGGGGGTAAGAGTGGGTGCCCCCTTGCTTGTTTATGTACCACATCACAGTGGTGTTGTCTGTTCGTATGAGTAAATGGCCTTGCTGAAGTTGGTGTTGAAAGGCCTCGATAGCATGCATTACTGCCAGCATTTCCTTTTGGTTTATATGCAGATGTGTTTCCTTTGGAGACCATTGTCCTTGTATACACCTGCCTTCCATGTGCGCCCCCCATCCAAGGTCTGAGGCGTCTGTGGTCATGGTCTGTGTTATCTGTGTTTTTTTGAATGACATACCTGTGTTTGCCTGGCTCACCGAGGCCCATCATAGGAATTCCTTTTGTAGGCATGGAATGAGCGGAATGGTTGTCTCCAAGTTGTTGCTGGGCTGAGACCAAATGCTTTTTAGGTACCATTGAAGCTTTCTCATGTGTAGTCTTGCTAATGGAACCAGGAGAATGCAGGATGCCATGTAACCCAGGGCCTGTAGGAATCTCCTTGCAGTCATCTGGGTGAGTTTTGCTAAACCTTTGAAGTAATGAGTTAACTTCTCTTGCTTGTCTTCTGTCAGGTAAGCCATTTGAGAGGCTGTGTCTAATTTGGCTCCTAAGAAGATTATTTGCTGGGATGGCTGCAGCCTTGACTTTTGGAAGTTGACTGTGTATCCCAGAGCTTGAAGTAATCGTATGACATAGTCCAAGTTTTTTTGTCAACATCAATTTGTTGTCCGCTTGTATGAGGCAGTCGTCCAGGTACGGGTAAATTTGTATCCCCTGGAGCCTGCAATGAGCAATTGCTGAAGCCAGGCATTTTACTCTGGGCGCAGTAGATAAGCCAAATGGCAATGCTGAGAATTGATAATGCTCTGGCCCTGCAAGAAATCTGAGGTATCTTCTGCAGCTGTGTCTGATAGGGACATGCAGGTATGCCTCCTTGAGGTCCAGAGTAATCAGCCAAGACCCCTTGCCCAGCATGGGAAGGAGTTGCTGTAGAGTCAGCATTTTGAACTTTGGTACTATGAGAAAGGTGTTTAATGTGGACAAATCCAGTATTGGTCTCCATTGAGATTCTTTTCTTGGAACAAGGAACAGTCTTGAGTAAAACCCCTGGCCTTGTTCTTGTTGTGGAACTCTTTCTATTGCTTTCATCTGAGTCAGCAGAGAGATTTGCTTGATAGCCTCTGCCCTCTGGTTTTGTGGTAGGTTTGGCATGCCTTGTTTTCTTGGCAAGGTATGAAAATGGAACCTGTAGCCTCGGTCTATAATGTCCAAAATCCATTTGTCCTTTGTCAGTCTGTGCCAATTTTCTGCAAACAGAGATAATTTCGCCCAAGGGCTTCTGTTTGTCCCCTGGTAGGCGGAAGTAGAGGAAAGTCATTGAGATTGTGGCTGTGGGGCAGGTGAAACCCCTGCGCCGCTTCTTTGGTTTCCTGGCTGCCATTGTCGTCCCCTGTAAGGACCTCTGTATTGGCCTCTTCCTCGGCCACGTCTATTTTTACCCCTTTGAAACTTTTCTGGATTAGGAAAGGACCAGTTTTTTGAAGGCCAATTCCTACTGAATCTGGGGGGTTGAACCTGGAGGAAATCTTTCACCGTCTGAACTGATTTTGCTTTTTTCTCGATGGTCTTTAACACATCCTTAGCATTAGCACCAACAAGCTTGTTCTTTTCCAAAGGTGCATCCAGATGTTTTGCCTTTACATGATCTGGTAGAGGTTGATCTTTTAACCATGCATGCCTACGAATGACTGCCCCTGTCATAGCTGCCCTACATGAAGCTTCCAGTGCATCATATCCACACTGCAGGAAGTGATTGCTTACTTGCTGAGTATTATGTACAGCTTCCTGCAAAGCCTTCCTGTCTAAAGGATCAGGAGTGGCCAATGTTTTTTGTAAATCTTCTAACAGGAAATCCTGATATTGTAACATATGAAAAAGGCAAATCAAAGCTCTCATAGATAAGGTAGTGGATGTGTAAACCTTTTTGCCCCATCTCTCTAATGACCTAGCTTCCCTGTTGGAGGGCAATGGATTTTTAGAGGTGGAAGCAGAAACTCCTTTAGTCCCCTGTGAAACAGTTTCCAAATCAGCAGTATGGGCCCTGAATAAATGGGAATGTGTTTCTGGGACCCTGTAATACCTGTCTGGCTTGGCTGGAGCAGGAGGAAGAGAGTCAGGGGTAACACTAGAGTCAGAATATAAATCATCCAAAACATCAAGTACAGGAGGAATAGCTAAGGGCCTGTGCTGGGGCTTCTTAAGGAAAGCCTGAAGGCGTTTCCTGGAATCAGAATATTCCTGGCCTTGCCACTTGAAATGTTCCCTCATGGTATGCAGAACTTCCCCAAAAGAAATTTCCTCAGGAGGGGAGGCCGAGGGGATGGAATCCTCTGCATCCGAGTCCTCATAGGTCTGGAAGAGCTCTTCCTGGCTATCAGAGTGGACAGAGCCCTCAGAATCTTCATCTGACAGAATAGGGTCAGAGGGTTCAACCCGGGGCCTTTTATCAGAAGGAGGCTGGGATCCTCTCTCAGGATGGGCCTGTGAACCTCTAATCATAGTAATTAAATCAGCAGCCATAGACATAATTTGTGTCTCTGGAGTAGGCTGAGGTAAGGTTTTAGTAGTAAGATGTTTTGTTTTGCTGGCTGCCTTAGCCCTAGTGTAGGCCTTAATAGACATGGCCATAGGAGGCCTGGCAGCTCCACGTGCAGGAGTGACCTTGTCTACAGCAATGGTCTCGGGCATTTCCTCGGTTTCGGTATCCGGAGGAAAATCAATAACTGGCGTCGGAGTGATAACCGGAATAGGAGTCGTCGGTAATGCGGTGTCTTCGGTTCGGAGTGGTGGAGAGACCGTCTCAGAGGGAAACGAAGCACTCGCGATAGGTTTTGGCGTGGAGTCGGTGGTAGACGCGGGCTGAGGATGTCGGTCCCGGTCTTTTCGTTTCTTGGGAGTTTGCGATGTCGGAAGTTCCGACGGCATTGTGTAAGCAAATTTTTCGCCGACAAAATCTTCAGCGAACTCCGCCCGGCGCCTGAGAGTGCGCTTGTTGAAGCGAGCACAGGCTACACAGGCCGAGACGTCGTGGTCTGGGCCAAGGCAAGGAAGACAGTAAGAGTGGAAATCCTTATGGTATTTGTTTACCACAAGAAAGACAATTGTTAACTTTTTCAGTAATTTCTGACATCGGCTGAGGCAAGAAAAGGTCCCCAACGGGGTACTTAGCTTTTTTGATGACTTCGGAATCGAAGAATACAGGAGCTGACCGACCGGCACTTGCGAACTGCTTCTGCTTCGGGCACCGCGTGGCAAGAAAGACTGAAGAAAATGGCGTCGGCTGATGCTTATGTACTCCAGCCGCTCTGACGTCGGAGAAAAATGCGACATCAGCCGACGTCGGACCCAGACTTTGGAATCCGGCCGACCGAGGGCTGCCTGAGGCAGGACAACCCATATGTTATGACTGCAGTTGCATTCTTGAAGGACATCATCCTCTTCCATTCTGGGCCCAGAACAGGAGATGAAAAGCTGTTCAGATTTACAGATAGGTTAGGTCTTGTCTAGTTAAAATCTCAATTGTCTATGTACATCTAAAGGGTGAAGGCAGTACTCTCCTCTATTGCCAAAATTTGGAAAGAACACTGATAGGTCAATTGTCTGGTTTATGGAGAATTCAAAAATAACTTTGGGGAGAAAAGATGGATTCGTCCAAAGTGATACTTTGTCTTTATGAAAGACCAGATAGGGCCTCTTGATACACAATGCCTGCAGCTCAGAGACTCTTCTGGCAGATGTGATGGCTATCAGGAACAAGGATTTCCAAGACAAAAACTTTAGGTCACACTTTGCAGCAGGTTCAAAAGGTTTCCGAGTTCCTGATATATCCTCCTTTGCTTCTGGAGGAATTGTCACCACATGGATCTTAGAAAGCATTCTAAGATTTGCAGAATCACATCTTCTTGCCACCTTTCTGATTCCAGGAAACATTTCATTGAGGCATATAAAACTTGATTCCTATGGCAGACAGAGTCTTTCCCTTTTGCTCACTGCAGGTCAACATCTCTTTAACTGATGTCCCAAACAGGGATGTGTCAAAGAGGGCATTAATAAAATATGTCTTAAAAGGTCTGCAAAGTCAGAAAGCCGCATCCAGGCATGTCTCCTTATGGCAATGCTGAAACCAGCAGCCTGTGAGTTGCCTTCAGCTGTGTGAAGTATCAATCTCATCAAAGCTTTGGATATGGACAAAAGAGTGGCCAGTTGAGAGGATGTTCTTTTGAAATCCTCAGAAAGCATGGACTCAGAGAGTATTTGAAAGTTCCTTGGTCAAATATCTCTGAAGTTGAGTGAAATGTGCCAAGTAATTAAATGACCTTAGGCAAAAGTTGCTGAGGTGAAAACTCACTTTTCAAACCTGTCCAATGCTCTACACTCCCTGTTAGGCAGATGGACAGTAGAGCTCTGTTCTGCTAGCTCCTTCTTGGTGGCTGCCTCCACCACTGTAGCATCTGCTGGGACCCCATTGCTCCATTGTGATCTGTTGGAGGGGGTGCCAAAAACTTGTCAGGTCTTTTTGCAATGGGTTCAACTGTGCCTGGCTCCTTCCAAGCCCGACGGGCAACTAAATCAGGAAGTTCATCCACTGGGAGGGTAACCCAAGACATAGACGAGACAGAACAAAAAGCCTCCAAATATACAGATTTTTTTTGTGAAGGGTTTTGGGAAGACCAACCACCTTTCTTTTTCAGGATCTATAGAATAACTGCAAAGGAGATGTCATCTGGTGGGCACCTGGGGGACCCATCTCCTTCATAAAAATCGGTATCCTCCATGAGAGACTCCAAAAGGGAGTCAATGTGTCTCCTTTTACAAGTCCTCTTCCAGTGAACCTCCTACGTGGGATGCTCAGGTGAAGTCTCAGAAGAGAAAGGGAGTTCCTTCCCAGGGACCTGCTGGACACATATTGATCCTGGCTGTCCCTGTGGAACAGGTCTGTGCAACTCAGAGCTCAGAATCAATGGAGGGAAGGAAGTGGGATCTGAAATATGAGAGAGGGCATTTCTCTTTGGAGAGAAAAAGCCCTTTCTACCACCGCTGAGGCAGATGGACCCAGAGAAACTCCAATTTGCACCCTCAGAACTGAAACTCCCAAGAAAGGCAGATCCAGAGCCTCCCCTGATTTGAGCCTTGGGGGCAGAACTGAATCCAAACTGCCAAGGGGCAAGGCTCCAAGAGGAAGGGACAGATCAGACAAAATCGGAGCCAAACTCATCACCTGCGATCAGATGCCGACACTTCGGCTCAGAGACCCATTCTGATTCGACAGCATCAGAGCAGAACTGGTCAAGGAACTCACTGTAGTGGAGGAAGAAGCTCTGATTCCAGATCTGACACAGGGACCCCTCAGGGATCTTGGATCCTAGGACTCTGAAACTCCATGACAGATTGGAGAAGGAGAAAATATTTCTGCAGAAGTTGTAGGCTTACTCAAGGATCCAGTAGGGGATGGAGCTGGTAAGACCCCCATCTGGATCTCCTACCCTCGTCCGCTTCAGACAAGCTCCTGGATGACCTAGAGGAAGAAGTGGAAGGAGGCATAATGTTCTTGGGAGTCTGAAGCAACCTCAAAGGGGTGGCAGGAGAAATAAGTTTAATTGAATATTCAAATGTAGTAACACAGAATCCTGTTTGGCTCTAGGATCTGAGGGTGCAGTAGTCAGACTTATTGTGGTGACAGATGGTTTGGGATCCGAAAGCTTTGGATCCGATGGTAGGGACTTAGGATCAAAAAGTGTAGGATCTGATGTCTTCCTAGATTTTGTAGGAGGCTCTGAAGAAGACCTGAGAGATTTGAGGGAAGCACTTCCTGTGTGCCAGGTGAGCTTATTTACTATATCTGGTGGTGGTGGTGGGGGGGTGATCCCCAAAGTGGAAGCAGACAGCAGAAGTCCTCTCAAAATTTGTTTGTTGAGCAAATCCGCAAAGGACCTGGGATTAAAGGTAGAACAAATTTTACAGTTCGTGTTGAGATGTTCAGGACCTAAACAATACACTCGTTCCTTGTGGGCATCCAAATTCAGAATTTTATGTCCACAAGAAGTGTATTTTTTTAAACTCTGTGGATCTCTTTGACTTGGTGGCAGAAAAAAATACCCACAGCAAAATAACAACAAAGGAATACAGCGACAGCAAGGAAAACCAATAAAGCTTTTTTTTTTACATAATAAAGGTCAAGTTACCAACAACGGTGAAAAGAAAATACATTTACAAGAAGGGTAAAAGGGGAATATCAACAATGGTATTAAAGGGTACTATTAAATATTAGAAAGGAAGGCAAAATACCTAATGCCAGTGAGAAACTTGACAAAAAAGGGAGGAAAATTAAGTCTAAGAGAAGAAATGGTAAATAAGAAAAAGTCTTGATACTACTCACAAGAGATTCAAAAATTGCTCGAGAGCCATGGAAACCTGTGTCTGTTCCCATAGGTGGCAATCAAGATCTGAGGCTTTTGGGGATACAGCATTGCATTACAGGGACAGTGAGGAGCTTGAGATTTGGATCCTAAGTCTGATATAAGCATCTCAGTCAGATCAGAGGATCGGATCCGAACCATACATTGAGGAAGAATGAAAAGGGCAACGTCAGATCATTTAGTTACGGTAACATACTGCATTATATAATCGTCACAGAACTGCCACAGTCTGGGTCATTATTTTTTTCTTGATTACTTTAGCTACTTAGTGAAGAATTTTAGTCTAAGTTGCACCTACCACATACAGAGTTCCTTTTTTCCTTTAAAATATTGCTCAGTAAGGCAACTATTTTACAACCGCATATCTATAGGTGGCCAAAATAAAATTTTCGAGCATCAAATGACCAAAGCACAAGAAGCCAAGAAGTATAAAACTAATCTCTGTTTTCCACAGAAAATTAGACTGTAGATACAGACTTAAGATGAGTTCTCTCTTCCTCAAGTTGGTGTCACCATGGATTTGATATGTAAAAGTTCGAGGGGGGGGGGCTGAGGTGGACAGAAAACAATTACAATATAAATTTTTGACTTCTGTGTTTTGGGCATTAGTGTATGAAGTTTTGGTTCCTTGCTGTTCTAACATTTGATGTTCCACAGTAGAACTCTTTAAAACATATTAAATTCCTACCAAGTTCCTCTCAGTTCTGCATACAGAAAGTACAGTTGTACACACTTACCATAAATGTAGACGTTCGAGTTCACTGTTGCAGTCATCACACTTGGGTCATCTGCCTGCAGGTAGCCCTCAGTCAGCCCGAATACCAGAGTCTTGGGATTTCTGTGTTGGATAATGTTGCCTCTTCCATGACATCAGGTTGTCGGGGTATAAAATATGCAGCAGACGCCACTACATCAGTTTTTCTTGCCCCAGATGTTAGAAGCCCCTAAAATAGGAAGCAATCACATGGCGTGGAATACCTCCAGTAGAAAGTAAATACCATTGCCATAAGATATGGCCAAAAAAGAGGATAGGTAGAAAGTATAGAAAAGACAGGGTGCTGGAGGGAGGGTAAAGTACAGTTGTGTACACTTACCATAAATGTAGATGTTCGAGTGTATTCACTGTTACAGTCATTACATTTGGGTAATCTGCTGGCAGGTTGCGCTCAGTCGGCCTGATTAACAGTCTTGGGTCCTGCCTCGGTTGTTGTCCCTTCTTCCATGATGTCAGGTCGTCAGGGGTATAAAACATGCAGCTGATGCCATTACATCAGTTTTTTTTTGGCCCAGATGTCATGTGCCCCCCAAATGGGGAGCAAATAAAATTAAAAACACAAAAAAATATACCTCCAATCCCAAAAGCAAATACACCAAAAGGGCTTTTAAGCATAGTTAAAGAAAGTAGAGGTATAGCCAGAGAGAAATAGGGGGCTAGAGGGAGGGTAACCAGGACTGCAACAGTGAATACACTCTAACATCTACATTTATGGTAAGTGTACACAACTGTACCATGTTCTTCATATTTCACTGTTGCAGTCATTACATTTGGGTAGATTCCCAAAGCTATGGTTGGGTGGAGGGAATTATACAGCATTAGGACCAGCTATAATGCCCTGCAGGACAGCAATGGCAAAGCCAGCTCTGGATTTAGAGAAAAGTGGTAAATGGTAACGTTTGGTGAATGTATGAACTGAGCTCCAGGTAGCAGCTTCTAGAATGTCTCTGGTAGGAACACCTCTGAGAAAGGCTGTAGAAGTAGATGCAGCCCTGGTGGAATGGGATCTGATCCCCTGGGGGATAGTTTTTCCATGGTGCATATAGCAAAAACTAATACAATGGCTTATCCATTTGGAAATGGTTTGTTTTGAAATAGTGTTTCCCTCTGCCCCAGCAGCAAATGCCACCAGCAGTTGTTCAGATTTTCTTTGAGATTTTGTCTTGTTTAAGTAAAATCTAAGTTGTCTGTGTACATCCAATGAATGCAGAATCCGTTCCCCCTTGTTCTGTGGATTAGGAAAAAAGGTTGGCAAATAAATGGTCTGATTAAGAGCCACACTGGATACCACCTTAGGCATGAAGGATGGATTGGCCCTGAGAGATACCCTGTCCGCATGAAAAATTATAAAAGGCTCCACTGCCATAAGAGCCTGTAATTCGGAAATCCTTCTAGCTGAAGTGACTGCTAAAAGTAAAGCTGTTTTCCAGGAGAGAAATTTTAAGTCTGCAGTAACAGCTGGCTCAAAAGGTGGGAGAGTGAGTTTTTCCAATAGAAAATTGAGGTCCCAGGCAGGGGTTGGAGCTCTCCTGTGTGGTCTTAAGTTTTTGGCCCCTCTGAGATACTGCTTTAGAAGAGGATGAGAAAAGAGGGGAAGTTCTGTGTTGTAATGAGCAGAAATGGCTGAGGCATGGATTTTTATGGAAGAAAGGGACAGGCCCTTGTGAAGCATCCCAGTTAAGTATTGTAAAATCTGAGGAATGTTGGGCACTGCTGTGCTTATCCCTTGAGATTGATTCCAGGCACAGAATCTTTTCCATTTGTCAGCATAAGATTTTCTAATACTAGGCCTTCTCGCCTCCAAAATGACATCCATCACAGGTTTACTGAGGGATGCTAAGAGTGAATTTAGGTGATGAGCTACGCTGCAAGATTCAAAGTTTGGAGCTGAGTGTGCAGAATTTGGTTGTTCTGCTGACACAGTAAGTAAGGTGTCTGAGGCAGGTGCCACGGTGGAAAGTGTGACACATTGCTCAGGAGTTGGTACCAGTGTTGGAAAGCCCAGTCTGGAGCAATCAAAAGCATTTTTAGTTTGTCCTGTTTGACTTTTAGTAGAACTTTGGAGAGCAGAGGCAGAGGGGGAAAGGCATAGACTAATAGGTTTTTCCAGCTGAAGGATAGAGCATCCACTTTCCAGGCTTTTTTGTGTTAAGTTCTTGTGCAAAATTTGTCCAACTGATATTTCTAGGGTGAGGCAAAAAGATCTATGTCTGGGATCCCCCATTTGCGTGTCAACATGTTGAAAATCCATGGTTCCAGTTTCCATTTGTGTGGGTCCATGAGATTTTCGCTTAGTTCATCTGCCAGAGTATTCAGCTTTCCTGGCAGGAATTGAGCTTGTAGTTGTACTTGATAGGTCAAGGCCGTGTCCCACAATGCCATGTCTAGTCTGCAAAGGGGGTAGGAGTGTGTACTCCCCTGCTTGCTTATGTACCACATAACCATGGTGTTGTCTGTCTTTATCATTAATTGTCCTAGATGAAGGTAGTCCTTGAAGGCTGTCAGAGCATTCTGTACAGCTAGTATTTCTTTTTGACTGATGTGAAGGTGCATTAGATTTGGGCTCCATTTGCCCTGAATGCACTTCCCTGCCAGATGTGCCTCCCAAGCATAGTCTGATGCATCTGTAGTTAGGGTATGGGGGCAGGGGGTGGTGTGAATGGCAGTCCCTTGTTTTGGTGGCATGCCTCTGCCCACCATAGGAACGCTAGTTGCAGGCAAGGTATGATAGGAATCATTGTTTCCAGGCTGTGACAATGCTGACAACATAGACTTTTTAAGTAGCACTGAAGTTTCCTCATATGCAGTTTTGCATATGGAATTAGAAGAATGCAGGAGGCTATGAACCCCAAGGCTTGCAGTATTTGCCTTGCAGAAAGCAGGGTTGTTGCGGCCACCTGTTTGAAGTCACCAAATAAATTTGCTTCTCTGGTGCAAGGAAAGCCATCTGGGCAGTTGTATTCAAGCTTGCACCCAGGAATGTAATTTTTTGAGAGGGAACCAGTTGTGATTTCTTTTCGTTTATAGTGTACCCTAGACAAGTTAAAACCCTTTTTACAAATGCCAGATGATTTAGAAGAGTGTCCTTGTTTTCTGCCTGAATTAGACAATCGTCCAGGTATGGATATATATGAATATTTCTTTGCATGCAAAATGCAATTACTGGAGCCAGACACTTTGTAAAGACCCTGGGAGCAGTAGATAAGCCAAAGGGCAGTGCAGAGAACTGGTAATGCAAGTAGTCTGCTTTGAAGCGGAGGTATCTTCTGCAAGATTCCCTGATTGGGATATGCAGGTAAGCCTCTTTTAAATCTAGAGTTGCCAACCAGGCATCTTTGCCTAGCATAGGAAGTAACTGGTGAAGAGTCAACATCTTGAATTTTGGAATGTCCAGAAAGGTGTTTAGAGTAGATAAGTCCAGAATTAGATGCCATGATTTGTCTTTTCTGTGTACCAGAAAAAGTCTTGAATAGAAACCTTGTCCCTTTTCCTCTTCTGGTACTGGATGAATAGCCCCTATGCTCATGAGGGAAAGTACTTGTTTCTGGGCCTCTGCCCACTGATTTGGGTGCAGGTCTGGCCATCTGTTTGGAATTGGCAACATGTGGAAATGAAATCTGTGTCCCTGGGAAACTATATTTAAAATCCATTTGTCCTGGGTTATAAGTTGACAGTTTCTTGTATGAAGTTCCAGTTTTCCCCTCAAAGGGGCGGCTAAAAGGTAAGTGCTTGGTAAGTGTAAAGGGAAGTCATTGAGATTGCTTACCATAGGGAGGTGTCTTGTTTCCAGATTTGGAAGAGGAAGCACCCCATTGTTTTGTTCTGAAAGTCCCTTGTGACTGAAACCTGGAGCCTTTGGAATGTCTGGGTTTGACTTGAGTGGCTCACGAAGGAACTGGAAAGGACCAGTTCTTAGTAGGTCAGTGCCTGCTAAATCTTGGAGGTTGCACTTGTAAGAAATATTTCACAGTTTGCATAGATTTAGCTTTATCTTCCATCTTTTTTAAAACTTCTTCAGCCTTATTACCAAAGAGACAGTCCTGTTGTAAAGGAGCATCCAACAATTTTGCTTTAACATGATCAGGCAGAGTTTGCTCTTTGAGCCAAGCATGCCTTCTTAGCACAGACCCAATTACAGCAGCCGGTTGAAAGAGGCACAGGCCGAACAGGCTGCTACGTCGTGGGCTGGGCCTAAACAAGGCAGACAGTAAAGTTATGGATGATTATTTTGTTACAGGTTAAAACAGGTTAAACAATTTTCTGACATCGGCTGCTGGGCAAAAAAGAGTCCCCAACGGGTACTTAGCTTTTGTAGCTTCAGAGAAGTATCGTAGAAGTAATCTCTGATGATCCGAATCCGCACTTGAACAGCAACAGCTTCTGCTCGCTGGCCACAAGAGAAAGAAAGAAAAAAGAAAATGGGCTTTGCTGATGCTAATACACAAGACAGCAGCAGATGACGCGTGGTGGAGGCGACATCAGCCGCCCCGGACGGACTTTGGAATCCTGCCGAGCAGGGCTGCCTGGACGACAGGACAACCCACTTGTTATGACTGCAGATGCATCCATGAAGGACATCCACATTGCAAAGTATGTTTTCCAACTTGTTCAGCTGAATGCAATAAATCCTGTAAATCTTTGTTTTCCGCACAGTCAGAAATTAACATCATTTTCTGATTAAGCAGTCCCATGATATGCTGTTGATATTTTAGCATATGAAATTGACAGTTTAAAGCCTTGATTGCCAAGGTTGCAGAAGTGCAAACCTTCTTACCCCATCTATCCAGTGCCCTGGAATCTCTATCAGATGGGGTAGGATTTTTAGCAGTAGAAACCTTAATGCCCTTGGGACCCTGAGAAATGGTTTCAGGATCTGCAACAGGATTTTTGAAAAGGAATTTGTGGGAGTCAGGAACCCGGTAGTATCTGTCTGGCTTACAAGGAGCCCGAGGCAGAGAATCAGGAGCCGTACTAGATTCTGAAAAAACATCATCAACAATGTCTAGAACAGGAAGTATAGCCAAAGGCCTATGGTGAGGAAAAAGAAGAAAATCCCTAAGTCTTTTTTTAGATTCAGAGAAATCCTGACTTTCCCAGTGGAAATGTTCCCTTAAGGTATGTAAAGTTTCCCCAAACGAAAAATCCTCAGGGGGAGAAGCAGAAAGAATGGAATCTTAGGTTCATAGGTTCGTACTAGGCTATCTGCCCTAGGGCATTTATAAGCCTAGCCAGAGTGTGTGTGGCTTTCACCACCCCTTAGGATGAGAATACTACTCCCATTTAGGGTTTAGTTTGCTGTGCCTCTGTCTAGTAGTGACACAGAGATGACCCCTGGGGTAAACCTACGATCTCCCATCCACTCCCATCCACTCGTCAAGATTTCTCTTGAATAGAGTTAGTGAGGGGCTCTGCCTAACATGGATTGGGATGCTGTTCCAGAGTGTAGGGAGCCTCTGGGTTATGAATCTGTCCCTCCAGCATGTCCTCATAAGAAGCATCAGAGTCCTCATAAGTAGGTATAGACAATTCCTGTTCATTAGAAAAGTCAGAAGAAATAGAATCCTGTTCAGAAGATTCATAATCAATGTCTTGCCTAGGCCTCTTAGAAGGGGGGGGGGGGTTGGCTACCCCTGATCAGAGTAATTAAACCTTCAGCCATTTTGATCATTTGATTTTTGGACATAGGGGCCGGCCTGCAGATGTGACCCAGGCGTCGGTTTTTTAGGCATAGGTCAAGATTTTGGCCTTAGTTTTGAAGATGGCGTCGGTCTAATATACAAATCTGTAGGCCTGAAAACACCCTCAGAAGCCGGTGCCTGCATAGCGGCTCTGGACCCTTCCATGGTAGAGACATCCACGGGTTCCATAATTGAAGCATGGGTCTCAGTAGAGGCCTGCGAATCAGAAGTAGCAGATATCAAGGGCTGCAAAAGCACCTCATTGTGTACTGGAGAACTGGTGGCTGGCTTAGGAGAAGCATCGTTGGCAGTTTTGGACCTCAACGGCCTGTCTCTGTCTTTTTATTTGCGTTTTTTAGGTATTCCGGTAGTTGGATTGCTAACTGATGACATTTCTGGATAATTAAAGCGTGAGCCAAAATATTTAGAAGCAAAAATGTACCGATGTTTGATGTTTTGTGCGTTGATTAAATAAAGCACAAAACCGACAGCAAGGTACATTGTGGTCAGGGCCTAGGCAAGGAATACAGTACAAATGAAAATCCTTATGAGGTATTTGCTTCCCACAAGTAATGCAATTATTAACTTTTACTGACATTGGTAAGGAGCAAGAAAAAGTTTCCCCAATGGGGTACTTAGCTTTTTAGTTGAAGACCGGATCTGAAACTCGAAAAAGTACAGTTTTTTACCTACCATAAATGTAGATGTCCGATAGGTATGCATCTGCAGTCATCACATATGGGTTGTCCTGCCTCAGGCAGCCCTTCGGTCAGCCGGATTCCAAAGTCTGGGTCTGGTCTCGGCTGATGTCGCACTTTCCCCGACGTCAGAGCGTCTGGGGTATAAAAGCATCAGCTGACGCCATCTTCCTCAGTTTTTCTTGCCCCAGATCCCAGGTGCCCTCTAGGAAGGCTAAATTTGGAGAAATGCAATAAATTCCAAACATTTGCAAAAAAAAAATATATATATATATATATATATATATATATATATATATATATATATACAAACAAATACACCATAATAGATCCCCCAGCTAGCTAATAGAGGGGTAAGCACCCTAGGAATACCACAGAGGGGAAGGAGGGAGGGTAAACCTGACTGCAGATGCATACCTATCGGACATCTACATTTATGGTAGGTACAAAACTGTACTATGTCCTTCAAGGATGCATCTGTAGTCATCACATATGGGTAGAATACCATAGCCAATCTGGGGGTGGAGGAACTAAGTAAAGGATGGTGTAGTTAATATACCCTGCAGGAATGCCGTAGCAAAGCCTGCTCTGGATCTGGAGTATAAAGGTAAATTGTAATGCTTGGCAAATGTATGCACGGAGCTCCATGTAGCAGCTTCTAAAATGTCCTTGGTAGCCACCCCTCTTAGGAAGGCTGTGGTGGTGGCTGTGGCCCTCGTGGAATAAGGTCTAATGTTTGCTGGCACAGTTTTTCCATGAAAGGAGTAACAAAAACAAATGCAATTTCCTATCCATTTTGAAATTGTCTGTTTGTAAATTGCTTGTCCTTGTGCCCCAGCAGCATACGCTACAAACAATTGGTCAGTCTTTCTGTAACTTTTAGTTCTGTCCAAGTAGTAGCGCAATTGTCTGTGTATGTCCAGGGTGTGCAGAAGTTTCTCCCCTTTATTTTGTGGTTTTGGGAAGAATGTAGGCAAGTGAATTGCTTGGTTCAAGGATACCCTAGATACCACTTTTGGCATAAATGTAGGATTGGTCCTCAAAGAAACTCTGTCTTGATGAAAGACAAGAAATGGCTGCATTGCCATTAAAGCTTGTAACTCAGATACTCTTCTTGCTGAGATTATGGCCAGAAGGAATGCAGTTTTCCAAGACAGAAACTGTAGATCCGCTGATGCTGCTGGTTCAAATGGAGGAAGTGTTAGTTTTTCCAGCACAAAGTTAAGGTCCCAAGTAGGTAAAGGTGGTTTCCTTGGAGGATTGATGTTTTTGATTCCTCTTAGAAACTGTCTTAGGAGAGGATGCGAGAAGACAGGTGGATTAACATTGTATTCTGCTGAAATTGCTGAGGCATGTATCTTAATGGAAGAGTAAGACAGGCCATTGTGGAACAATTCTGCCAAGTATTCCAGTATATGTGCCATGTTCATCACTGTCACATCTAGGCCTTTTGTTGTGTTCCAAGTGTGAAATCTTTTCCATTTAGCTGAATATGCCTTCCTTGTGGAAGGCCGGCGAACTTCCATAATAATATCCTTCACTCTCTGGGATAAGTTACCTGAGGAGGAGTCATGGTATTTTCCAGGCAGTTAGTTGCAAGGTTTTCAGGTTGGAATGCAGAGTCTTGAAATTGTGCTGCGTCAGTAGAAGTGGCCATAGGGGGAGAGGCCACGGTTTCGATTGTGATATGCTCTTTAACAATGGGTACCAGTGCTGCCTTGGCCAGTTTGTGGCTATCAGAATCCCTCTGATCTGCTCTGCCCTGATCTTCAGTAAAACCTTGGTCATTAATGGGAGAGGTAGGAAAGCATAGACTGTTAGAGCTTTCCAGCTGAAAGAGAGAGCGTCCACTTTCCATGCTTGTGGGTGGTATGTCCTTGAGCAGAATGTCCTCAGTTGATGATTGTGGGGGGAGGCGAACAGATCTATTTCCGGCCTTCCACATGATTGTGTTATGAGAAAGAAGATGTCTGGGTGCAGCATCCATTTGTGTGCATCCATGGTAGTTCTGCTTAAGCTGTCTGCCAGTATATTGTCTTTCCCTGGCACGAACTGGGACTGCAGCTGTATATTGAGTTTCAAGGAAAGTTCCCATAGATTCATTGCCAGTCTGCATAGAGGGTAGGAATGGGTGCCTCCTTGCTTGTTTATGTACCACATAACTGTGGTATTATCTGTCCTTATGAGCAGGTGGCCTTGATGAAGGAAAGGTCTGAAGGCCTCGATTGCGTGTATCACTGCCAGCATTTCCTTTTGGTTTATGTGCATGCGCAGCTCTCTTTGTGACCATAGCCCTTGGATACATTTGTCCTCCATGTGTGCTCCCCAACCTCGGTCTGATGCGTCCGTGGTGATGGTTTGGTTGGCTCTTGGGTTGCTGAAGGGCAACCCGCTGTTCGACTGGCAGGCTTGAGCCCACCACAGAAATTCCTTTTGAAGGCATGGAATGAGTGAGATCAAAGTTTCTAAGCTGTGACTGTGCTGAGTCCATACACTCCTTAGGTACCATTGTAATTTTCTCATATGCAGCCTTGCTTGTGGAATCAGAAGAATGCAAGATGCCATGTAACCCAGGGCCTGCAGGATTTTCCTTGCAGTCAGCTGAGTTTGTCTTGTCAGATTCTTGAAGTAATCCGGTAGTTGTTTTTGTTTTTCTTCTGTGAGAAAGGCCATTTGGGTGGTTGTGTCTAGATCAGCACCCAGAAAGGTTATTCTTTGGGATGGAACAAGTCTTGATTTTTGGATGTTGACTGTATATCCCAAGGCCTGTAGTAGGTGGATGGCATAGTCCAAGTCCTTTAACAAGATTTTCTTGTTGTCCGCTTGTATAAGGCAGTCGTCCAGATATGGGTAGATTTGAATCCCCTGAAGTCTGCAGTGTGCAATTACTGATGCCAGGCATTTCATGAATACTCTGGGCAGTAGATAAGCCAAAGGGCAATGCTGAGAATTGATAATGCTCTGACCCTGCAAGAAATCTGAGGTGTCTTCTGCAACTTTGTCGAATAGGGACATGCAGGTATGCCTCCTTGAGGTCTAGAGTCACCAGCCAAGACTCCTTGCCCAGCATGGGAAGGAGTTGCTGTAGAGTCAGCATTTTGAATTTTGGCACAATGAGGTAAGTATTCAGTGCGGACAAGTCGAGAATAGGCCTCCATTGATTTTCTTTTCTTGGAACAAGGAATAATCTGGAGTAAAATCCTTGGCCTTGTTCTGAAAGAGGTACCTTTTCTATGGCTTTCATTTGTATTAATTTGGTAATTTGCTTCAAAGCCTCTGCCCTCTGATTTGGTGGCAGGTCTGGCATTCCTTTTCTTTTTGGCAATGTGTGGAAATGGAACCTGTATCCTTTGTCTATTATTTGCAGTGTCCATGTGTCCCTTGTAATGTTGTGCCAATTTTTTGAGAATAAAGAAAGTTTTCCGCCCAAAGGTGCTTCTAATTGAGCCCTGGTCGGCAGAGTCAAAATAAAGTCATTGAGTCTGTCCTGATGTAGCAGTTGTGGTTCCTGCACTACCTCTCTGGTTGGGAGGCTGCCACTGATGGCCTCTGTAGGAGCCTCTAGCCTGCCCTCTAGCTCTGGCACGCCTATTCCTGCCTCTCTGAGATCTGTCTGAGTCCGGAAAGGACCAATTCTTAGTAGGCCAATTTCTGCTGAATCTCGGGGGTTGGACTTGCAGAAAGTCTTTGACTGTTTGCACAGATTTTGCCTTTTCTTCAAACTTCTTTAAGACCTCTTGAGCCGTGGAACCAAATAATTTTTGCTTTTCCATAGGAGCATCCAAAAGCTTAGCTTTAACATGGTCTGGTAAAGATTGTTCCTTCAGCCAGGCATGCCTACGTATATAACTGCACCTGTCATAGCTGACCTACATGAAGCTTCCAATGCATCATAACCACACTGCAAGAAATGGTTACTAACCTGCTGGGAGTTATGTACCAGATCCTGAAGGGATTTGCGATCAAGGGGTTCAGAAGAGGACAGTTTCTTATGCAATTCATCTAACAAATACTCTTGGAACTGTATCATATGAAATTGGCAATTTAATGCCCTCATGGAAAGAGTTGCAGAAGTATACACTTTCTTACCCCATCTCTCTAAAGCTCTGGACTCCCTTTCAGAGGGTAGAGGGGTTTTAGCAGTGGCAGCTGCCACCCCTTTTGGGCCCTGGGAAATTGTTTCTGGATCAGCATAGTGGGCCTTGTATAGGTGTAGATGTGAATCCGGGACCCTGTAGTACCTATCAGGTTTGGCAGGAGCCGGAGGGAGAGAGTCAGGGGCTGTACTAGCATCAGAGTACACATCATCAATTACATTCAGAACAGGAGGTATAGCTAAAGGCCTATGCTGAGGTAAATGTAAAAAGGTCCTTAATCCCTTTCTAGAGTCGGAGAATTCCTGACCCTGCCATTGAAAATGTTCTCTCATAGAGTGCAGTGTCTCTCCAAAGGAAAACTCTTCAGGAGGGGAGGCCGAGGGAATAGATTCTTCAGCATCAGAATCCTCGTAGGCCGAATAAGCCTCCTCCTGGGGGTCTGACAGAGCAGAACCATCAGTGGACTCATCTGAGGAGTGGGGGCCAGAGGGCTCAACCCTGGGCCTTTTGTCTGGGGGTGGTTGAGAGCTCATGTCCGGATGAGGTTGAGAACCTCTAATTAATGAGATAAGATCCTCTGCAAGACTAAGAATCTGTGAGCCAGTAGAAGGTCTCTGAGAGGCAACCTTGGGAGGCAAAGCTTTAGTAAGTTTAGCAGCTTTAGCCCTGGAAAAAGCCTTAATGGACATGGATGCAGGGGGTCTGGCTGCACCACGTGCAGGAGTAGACTTGTCTAAAGGAATGGTGTCGGAAGATTCCTGGACACCGGTTTCAGAAGGTAATTCAATAACCGACTCGGCCGGGGCCTCCGGGGCCGAGGTAGTCGGTTGTGCGGTTTCGGTAATAGGAAGCACCAAGGACTCGGTTTCAGCCAAAACCGAGACACTCGCGGTAGGCCTGACCATGGTTTCAGCCAAAACCGCGGCCCGCGTGTGTCGGTCCTTGTCCTTCCATTTTTTAAGTAAATGCGAAGTCGGAGTCTCCGACGGCATTTTGTAAGCAAAACTAGCCCCAAAAAATTCCTCTGCAAACTCCAACCGACGTCTAAGAGTTCATCGGTTGAAGGAAGCACAGGCTGAGCAGGCCGAGACGTCGTGGTCTGGGCCTAGGCAAGGGAGGCAGTAAGAGTGGAAATCCTTATGAGGTATTTGTTTCCCACAAGTTAAACAATTATTAACTTTATCTGACATCGGCTGAGGCAAGAAAGAGTCCCCAACGGGGTACTTAGCTTTTCAAGTCTTCGTAGCTGAATCACAGGAGCTGGCCGACCGGCACTTGCGAACTGCTTCTGCTTCAGGCACCACGCGGCAAAAAAGACTGAGGAAGATGGCTTCGGCTGATGCTTTTATACCCCAGACGCTCTGACGTCGGGGAAAGTGCGACATCAGCCGAGGCCAGACCCAGACTATGGAATCCGGCCGACCGAAGGGCTGCCTGAGGCAGGACAACCCATATGTGATGACTGCAGATGCATCCTTGAAGGACATCTAAAATTTCAGGAGTCGGCCTACCAGCACTTGCGAACTGCTTCAGCTTCGAGCACTGCGCAGCAAGAAAGACTGATGTAAAGGCGTCTGCTGCATGTTTTATACCCCTGATGACCTGACATCATGGAAAAAGGGACAGCAACCGAGGTAGGACTCAATACTTTGTTAATCAGGCCAACTGAGGGCAACCTGCCAGCAGATTACCCAAATGTAATGACTGCAACAGTGAAACATGAAGAACATCCAGGACTGCAACAGTGAATATACTCAAACATCTACATTTATGGTAAGTGTACACAACTGTATTATGTTCTTCATGTTTCATTGTTACAGTCATCACACTTCGGTTGATTCCCAAAGCTGAGGAAGGGTGGAGGCAGTCAACAAGTATTAGGGCTGGTTACCAGGCCTTGTAAGACTGCTGTGGCAAATCCAGCTCTGGATTTAGAAAAGACAGGTAAGTGGTAATGCTTGGTGAAGGTGTGTAGAGAACTCCAGGTTGCAGTTTCCAGGATGTCCCTGGTAGGGACTCCCCTGAGAAATGCTGTAGAGGTTGAGGTAGCCCTAGTGGAATGAGGTCTGATCCCCTGTGGGGAACGTTTTTCATGGTGTTTGTAGCAGAAATGGATGCAGTGTGCTATCCATTTAGAAATGGTTTGCTTTGAAATGGCCTTGCCCTCTGCCCCTGTAGCAAAGCTGACTAGCAGCTGGTCAGATTTTCTGAAAGGTTTAGTCCTGTCAAGGTAGAACCTGAGCTGTCTGTGCATTTCCAAGGAGTGCAGGATCCTTTCCCCTTTACTCTGAGGATTAGAAAAAAGGTTGGTAAATGGAAGGATTTGTTTAAAGCCACACTGGATACCACCTTGGGCATAAATGATGGGTTAGTCCTGAGGGAAACCCCGTCCGCATGGAAGATAATGAAGGGTTCCACAGCCATAAGCGCCTGTAAATCAGACACTCTTCTTGCTGAAGTGATGGCTAGAAGTAAGGCTGTTTTCCAAGAGAGAAATTTTAACTCTGCCATAGCAGCAGGCTCAAAAGGGGGGAGCATGAGTTTCTCTAGTACACAATTTAGGTCCCAGGCAGGAGTGGGAGCTCTCCTTGGGGGTCTTAAATTGTTAGCCTCTCTCAGGAACTGCTTGATCAGAGGGTGAGAGAAGAGGGGTGGCTCAGTACTGTAGTGAGCTGAGATGGCAGAGGCATGAATCTTAATTGATGAGAAGGACAGGCCTTTGTGGAGCAGCTCTGCTAGATAATCTAGGATTTGAGGTAAGGTGGGCACGGCTGTGTCCTTTCCTTGAGACTGGCTCCAAGAACAGTATCTTTTCCACTTTTCTGAATAGACTTTCCTAGTATTAGGTCTCCTGGCCTCAAGGTTAACATCCAGCACCTGTTTGCTGAGGGTTGCTGGTGATATATTCAGGGAATAAGCCTGGATGCCAGGTTCAGGGTTTGCAGGTGAGGATGCAAAATCTGTCCCTCCTGCTGGGACAGCGAAGAGGGGGTCTGATGTAGGTGCCAGGGTGGCACTGCTGTCAGACTGCATAGGAGTGGGTACCAGTGCTGGCGTAGCCAGTCTGGTGCAATAAGGATTGTCCTTGGACTGTCCTGTTTGATCTTGAGTAGTACTTTTGAAAGGAGGGGCAGAGGGGGAAAGGCATAGATTGAGAGGTTTTACCATGTAAAGGATAGGGAATCCATTTTCCATGCTTGGCTTTGGTGAATTCTGGTTCAGAATTTGCTCAGCTGATGGTTTTGGGGGAAGCAAAGAGGTCCACTTCTGGTGTCCCCCACCTGTGTATTAGAAGTTTGAATGAGCTGGGTTCCAGTTTCCACTCATGTGTGTCCAGTAGATTTCTGCTTAGGTCGTCTGCCAGTGAATTTTGTTTGCCTGGCAGGAATTGAGCTTGCAGGTACACTTGATAGCTCAAGGCTGTGTTCCACAGAGCCATGGCTAACCTGCAGAGTAGGTAGAAATGAGTTCCCCTTGCTTGTTTGTGTACCACATAACTGTGGTGTTGTCTGCCTTTATCAAGAGTTGTCCTGACAGGATAAGGTATTTGAAGGCTGTCAGTGCATTCTATACAGCTAACATTTCTTTTTGATTGACATGCAGATGAATTTATCCTGGGCTCCATTTGCCTTGAATGCATTTGCCTACCATGTGAGCCCCCCATGCATAGTCTGATGCGTCTGTTGTCAGGGTTTGTGCAGCAGGGGGTTGAGTGAAAGGGAGTCCCTTGTTGTGGTTGCAAGCCTCTGCCCACCAAAGGAACTCTGCCCTTAGGCAAGGAATGATAAAAATCACTGTTTCCAGGTCCTGAGAATGTTGACTCGAGACTTTTTAAGTACCACTGGAGTTTCCTCATATGCAGTCTTGCATATGGAAATAGCAGAATGCATGAGGCCATGAACCCTAGGGCTTGCAGTATTTTTCTTGCAGATAGCTGGGTTTGGGTGGCCAGTAGTTTGAAGTAATTTGTCAAATAAACCTGCTTTTCTGGAGTGAGGAATGCCATCTGGGAAGTTGTGTTCAAATTTGCTCCCAGGAATACAATCTTTTGGCTGGGCATCAGATGTGATTTCTTTTTGTTGATGGTATACCCCAGAGAAGTTAGGAGTCTCTTTATAAACATCAGGTGCTGAAGTAACAATTCCTGACTGTCTGCCTGAATCAGGCAATCGTCCAAGTATGGGTAAATTTGAATATTTCTCTGCCTGCAGTATGCAATGGCTGGAGCCAGGCACTTTGTGAATACCCTGGGCACAGTAGATAAGCCAAAGGGAAGTGCAGAAAACTGACAATGCATAGAGCCTGCCCTGAAACATAGATATTTCCTGCAAGATTCCCTTATAGGGATGTGCAAATAAGCTTCTTTTAAGTCTAGGGTGACTAGCCAGGAGTCTTTAGTTAGCATGGGAAGCAGCTGCTGGAGTGTAAGCATTTTGAATTTTGGTACCACCAGGAAGGTGTTGAGAATGGACAGATCCAGAATAGGGCGCCAAGAGTTCTCTTTTCTGGGCACCAGGAACAGTCTGGAGTAGAAACCCTGTCCCCTTTGCTCTGAGGGAACAGGTTGAATAGCCCTGATACTGAGAAGAGAAAGTACTTGCTTTTAGGCCTCTGCCCACTGGTTTGGAGGAAGGTCTGGCAATCCGCTTGGGGTTGGCAGTGAGTGGAAGTAGAATTTGTATCCCTGGGATACAATGTTTAAGACTCATCATTCATGGGTAATATACTCCCAGTTTTTTGCATGCAGGGTGAGTTTTCTTCCTAGGGGTGCAAATACTTGGACATGGCTGGGAAGAATGAAGGACAAGTCATTGTGAACTTTTTCCATAAGGGTGTGGCTTACCACTCCCTGTTTTTGAGGAGGGAGCACTCCATTGTTTAGATCTGTGCATACCCTGAGACTGTAGTCTTTGTGATCTGTTGCCCCTGGGTTTGGACTGAGACGGTCTGGGAGGGACTGTAAAGGACCAGTTTTTTGAAGGCCAATGCCTACTGAATCTAGGTGGCTGTACCTGTAAGCAATCTTTAGCAGTTTGCATAGATTTAGCTTTTTCCTCCATCTTTTTAAAAACGTCTTCTGCTTTTAAGCCAAACAAACATTCTTGGCATAATGGAGCATCTAGTAATTTTACTTTGACATGGTCTGGCAAGATTTGTTCCTTCAGCCAAGCATGCCTTCTCAGAACAGACCCAGTGACAGCAGCCCTGCAAGATGCTTCTAAGGCATAAAAACCACACTGCAAAGTATGTTTACCAAATTGGTTTGCCGAATGCATTAACTCTTGTAAGTCTTTATTTTCTGCACAATCAGAAATCAACAACATTTTTTGTTTAATTAGTTCCATAATATGCTGCTGGTACTTCAACATGTGAAACTGGCAATTTAAAGCCCTGAAGGCAAGAGTTGCAAAGGTATATAACTTCTTACCCCATCTGTCTAAAGCCCTAGAATTCCTGTCCCAAGGAGTAGGGTTTTTGGCTGTAGTAGCATTAACACCTTTAGGTCCCTGGGAAATGGTCTCTGGATCTGCAGTGGGATTTTTAAAGAGAAATTTGTGAGAGTCAGGTACTCTGTAGTACCTGTCAGGCTTTCTAGGAGCTGGTGGTAAAGTATCAGGGGTAAGACTGGATTCCGTGAAGGCATCATCTACAATATCCAGGACAGGTGGTATAGCTAGAGGCCTATGCTGAGGCAAGTCTAAAAATTCCCTGAGTCTCTTTTTAGACTATGGGTAGTCCTGGCACTCCCAGCGGAAATGCTCTCTTAGGGTATGCAAGTTTTCACTGAAAGAAAAGTCCTCTGGGGGGGAGGCAGAGGGAATGGAATCCTTAGCATCTGAGTCCTCATAGGTAGATAAGGGTATGTCCTGGTAATCACAGGGGTCAGAGTCATCGGACTCATGGTCTGTAGAATTAGGAGGAAAATCAATTCTTTGTCTTTTAGAGGAAGGCTGGCTTCCCCTAATTAAAGTAATAAGGTCTTCAGCCATTCTAAGCATTTGTTTCTATGGCATGGGAGCTTGAGAATGCGCTTTGGTCGTCGGTTTCCTAGGCTTAGTGTGAACTCTGGGCCTGAGAAATTCGGTAGTTTTAGTCATTAACAAAGTATTTGGTTTAATACGAACATCGGAAGGTCTGGATACACCCTCAGAAGCCGCTGCTTGCACAGCAGCTCTGGACCCATCCAAGGTAGAGACATCTGGAGATTCCATAGTCGAAGAAGCATCTCGCAGAATACCGGAATCCGAATGGGTCTCAGTAGAGGCCTGCAAATCTGCAGAAGTGGGTAACAGGGGCTGCGAAAGCTCCTCACTGAGTACCGGCAGACTGGCGACTAGCTTAACGGAAGCGTTGGCAGCAGTTTTGGACCTATGCGGTCTGTCTCTGTCTATATCCTTGCGTTTTTTTTCAGAAGATCGGTAGTTGGATGGCTTATCGAAGCCATTTCAGAATATGGTGAACAAGAGCGAAAGAATTTAGCGACAAAAGTAGCCTGTCAAATAGTCTGGGTGTTGAACAAGGCGCAAAACCAACAGCGAGGGACGTCATGGTCTGGGCCTAAACAGGAGACCCAGTAAGAATGAAAATCTCTGTGAGTTATTTGCCTTCCACAGGCAAGACAATTGTTAACTTTTTCTGAAATCGGTTAGAGCAAGAGGCGACAGCATCTGATGCAGAAATCCCAAGACTCTGGTATTCGGGCCGCCTGAGTGCTACCTGCAGGCAGATAACCCAAATGTGATGATTGCAACAGTGAAACACAAAGAACATTGTCAATACTTGTACTCTTCACATACAGAGTACATCTCTGCAGCAACCCTATCAGTATTTTGCACTCTTCATAATGAAAGTATACTACAGTATAGTTTTTTTATCCTTAAAACATTGTTCAGTAAGGCGACTATGTTATAAAATAATAACTTCAGTCTTTACATTGAAAGTACATCTATGCAGCATCCATTATTCTTCAGTTACATAACAGTTCACTTCTACCTAAAATTAAGTAATTACGGGTGCAATGTTTAAAGAGATACAACAAATGCAGTCTTATGTACCTGCTGTCATTCTTGTGTGTCATGTACACTACCCATACTTCTTAACTGTGTGGGATGTTTTTTTCTGTCAGAAGAGGAGCACCACAGGACAAAGTACCTTAAAGTCCAGCCTATATTACATGCTTGATGCTTTAGGTAATCAAATAACTAAAGCTCAATCACTAAATGTCGAAGACCCAAAACCGCAAACGGCAGTTTCCACACAGGGAAACAAAGCCATTGTCCCAACTAAAAAAAATAAAATAAAACATTAAACACAAATCAAGTTGGGGGCTATGCCCCCCACACCCTCCTAACTAAATATACCAACTCCGGGATCGCTCCACATTGTAGAAAGGGGAAAATCCGCATAATGGCCAAATGAATTGTTTCCCTATGTGGAAACTGACATTTGCGGTTTTGGGACTTGAACATTTAATGATCGAGCTTGAGGTATTCGACTACATAAAGCTTCAATCATGTAATATAGACACTTAAAGGCTACTGCAAGGAAAGACACAACTGCCCTTAAAGAAAGAAGAGCAAAGTTCTCCAAAGGGTCATCACAACCTATTTCAAAATTAATCTCTGACTCATCCCTGGAACTTGTACCAAATATGGTCAACATCTTTCAGTCTCCCGCTTATTTTCTGTCTCCCATGTGTAATTTACCTTGCCAGCTGTAATGTCTGGACTACCTCTAGCTAAGAGGACAGTACTCTTACTACCTACCCTTTCACCCCTTGCAAGCAAAACACACTTTGGTGAATACGAATGGCAAGCTCTCTTTACATAAAACATGTTCTCCGGTTCCTAGTTCCTAGGAGACCACATCTATTTTTAGACTCTGTCCTTAACCCTTTCACTCAAGCACTTGAATCTTTTGTTCAAGACTCATGGGATTTGTTAAACAAAATTAGGCTGCTTGCTACTTCTTATATTTTTGATACCAGGAATAATATTATGCTTAGTATTGATATTAAGTCATTGTTAACTGCTATACCACATGAAAGAGGTATTGAATATACTAGAACATTTCTCACTAAATTTATTGCTATTCCTACTACCCAGGTTAATTTTTCTTGTGATTTATTAGAAGTGTTATTGCATAGTAATTATATCATGTTTAATAAGAAATGTTACAAGCAAAATAAAAGGGTGGCTATGGGGTCTCCGGTAGCCCCAACCTTTGCAAATATGGTTTTTGGGTGGTGGGAATACAACATTATGAATCCCTTAAGGAAGAATTCAGAATAGTATATTACAATAGGTTTGCTGATGGTTTTTTAGTAGCTGAGGAAGACAGAGATGATTGTATTAAGATAATTAACAGGCTTAATAGTGAATCTGGTTTGGACATTAGCTTTTTTGGATATTAGGCTAAATTGGAATCAGGACAGTAGACAGTAGACTTTTTGATAGTAGCATACATCAGAAGGATGTGTTTTCTAATAATTACCTTCACTATCGTAGTTATCATCCGTCTTTTGTTAAGAAGAACATACCTAGGGGGAAGTACATTAGGGCCTCCCAGATGACTACTAATGAGGTTGAGTTTGAAAAAGAGGTTGAATTTATTATGCCCCTATTTATTAACAGGGGTTATGATAAAGAATGTTTGTTAAAAGTTACCCATGAGATAAAAGAAAAAAGAAATGATTATTTTCCACCTATCTTAAGAAACGGTTTTACTCTTCAAGAGTGTAGCTGTTCAGCTATGGGGACAGTTAATAGAATTTTAAATTGTAGTTTAGAAACTTCTGTTGACAGCTTGTATATTCGAAATATTATTAAGAGCAATTGGAAGATAACAGTGACCTGTTTGAAACAGCAGGTACAGAACCTTATTTTGTATATAAAAGAGGGGTTAATTTTAAAAGTATTTTGCAAAGAGACAACACTAGGGTGTTAACTCCCTCTTATTTTAGTAACAGGAAGAAAGGGATGTATAAATGTGGAACACATAGCTGAAAGACCCTTTATTAATGTTGAACATCTTACAACACCATTAGTATTTTAGGGTATTATAATTATAATATTACTGGTATAGTGTACTTTAGCAAGTGTTATGGTCGTGAAGACTATTACATTGGGATGACAACCAGACACTTATAAGACAGAATAAAAGAGCATGTTTATTCCATTAAAAAAGGTGACAAAAATAATGCACTTTATAAATATTCTCAAAGTTGCAACAAATATAAAAAAAAATATTTTTTCTGTTCTTGAACACGTGTCTTTTGATGTGAGGGGTGGGGACTATAAGAACAGGTTAGAGGTAAAAGAAACAATTTGGGAACTGAAATATGGGGCTGACAAATACCCTGATTTGAATGAGGTTATAAACATTATTTTTTTTTAACAGAAGACTTAGGGTTAGAAAAGTATAAATGTTATATTTTTATGTTATTTGTCTATACATTTTCTATGGTTGTTTGTTTAACTGCTCTGTTCTGACTGGTTTAGGGGATATATGTAGGAGTTTGTTGATGGAATTATTTTGAGGAAGTCATTTGTATGATGAAAGCGGTTAGTAAAGTGTTATTACACTCAAGTATTACAGTGTTTCACCGCTATCACTTATTTTGGTGAATTTTCATGGTTAGCCTCTCAATTTGGCTATATGCTCCCCAGGGATGAATAAGTAATCTGCTGAGCAGGTCCTTCACTGGCTCGATAAAAAACTAAATACAGTGCCTATTATTAAGGGAATCCTAAATATTGACTAGAAACCCTCAATGGATAGTTTTAGACATCCACCTTTACAGTTCTGAGGTCTCAGCTAGCAAACCTAGCAATGGTAGACAAAACTTTTGATCATGGAATCATGCAGAAATGCATACTCACAAACATACTAAGCAATATCAAATTAGTAGTATTATGACGGAATCTTTCACTGACCACTTGTCTACATTTATTGTGTGAGGCCATGAAAAAATCCTAAGGCTACAAAGGTTTTGGTACATGAGAAATATGCCAAACTCTGGTGTTAAATGCTTCAGCTAAGTTCTGCACTTCATAAATTACACATACTACACTAGATGCCACTTGATTATGCTGTTCATTATTCCAGTTTGGCGTTTCTGAATGTTTTATTATTTTTTTGTTTATTTATTTCCATTTGTTGACTGGGAGAGTCTGGCTGGGCCACAGCTGGCCAGTTTTCAGCAGAGGCCCGGGGAGAAAAGCTCCTCAGATACAATGTTCTATTAGTAGAAAAGAAACAATGATAGTCACAGACAGTTTTTAAAAATTCAATGTACAAATATAAATACTGCAACATTAGGGAAGGCAGAACTAATTTAAATAATAGCATATGTAGTTAAATACAGTTACATGTGACGGAATACAAGGACTGTCAAGTAAGCACAAGTATGACATGGTGAAGTGGTACACAGGGGATAAGTGAGATAAGGCAAGGGAAGAAGGAGCTAAGGGTAGGATGTGGGATTGCAGGCTAGCAGGCCTTGGCATTGGCAAATTAAAGAGAAAGAGGGAGCAGAGGAGAAGGAGAAGGAGAGATTGGAGGTGGTTAAGGAAAAAGGACAGGAGGTAGAGTGGGACTAGTGGAGGTAAGCTTAGGAGTTTTAATTCATTAATGCCACACTGTGGTATTAATGATGCCTGCAGCACTAGATGTGTGAATTGCTTTGTCCATTGAAACAGATGGTGCTTGAAATACAGACCATACACAGCATATTTGTCTCGCTGTAACTTGTGTATTGAATTTGAGATATTCAACAACAGGATTAACAGGATTAAATGTGAGAAAATAACTTTAGCTGAACAAGAAATGCAAAAAGCTGATTTTTTTTCTGTTGAAAATATTTTCTCACATCTAATGCTCCTTTCATCTCACAAATACAGGCAACTGCAATTCAAACTGCTAGCAGCAAGGAATGTCACACTTAATTATCTGGCCACTAGCAGGCATTAATGAGTTAAACAATATGACTTCTTATACAAATGGTATATTAGACTTAAGAACCTACTCTCAGTCATTCCATGATCAAGGCCATGATGTCTCAAATCAATCATCTGTCTTTAGACATTCCAAACTAAGAAATGGTCTCATCAGATTTTGTGAGGCTCATGACCAAGTGAAAACCTAAATCTCAGCAGCAATGTGATCGTAATCATGAGTAACAACATATGCACTCTAACAATCCAAAGACACTGTGGTAGAATATGCGAAACCTGCTTAATCCTCGATATAACTCCATAGTTTCATTTCTTTCTCAAATCAGAGAAAGTACAGTTTTGTACCTACCATAAATGTAGATGTCCGATAGGTATGCATCTGCAGTCATAACATATGGGTTGTCCTGCCTCAGGCAGCCCTTTGGTCGGCCGGATTCCAAAGTCTGGGTCTGGCCTCGGCTGATGTCGCACTTTCCCCGATGTCAGAGCTTCTGGGGTATAAAGGCATCAGCCGACGCCATTTTCCTCAGTGTTTCTTGCCCCAGATGCCAGGTGCCCTCTAGGAAGGCTAAATTTGGATAAATGTCGAATGTTCCAAACAGTAGCAAAATATATATATATATATATATATATATACAAACAAACAAATACACCATAATAGATTCCCCCAGCTAGCTGAAAGAGGGGTAAGCACCCTAGAAATACCACAGAGGGGAAAGGAGGGTGGGTAATCCTGACTGCAGATGCATACCTATCGGACATCTACATTTATGGTAGGTACAAAACTGTACTATGTCCTTCAAGGATGCATCTGCAGTCATAACATATGGGTAGAATACCATAGCCAAACTGGGGGAGGAGGTACTAAGATAAGGATGGTGTAGTTAAGATCCCCTGTAAAACTGCAGTTGCAAAGCCTGCTCGGGATCTGGAGTATAAAGGTAGATTATAATGCTTGGCAGATGTATGCACGGAGCTCCAAGTAGCAGCTTCTAAAATGTCCTTGGTAGCCACCCCTCGTAGGAAAGCTGTAGTGGTGGCTGTGGCCCTTGTGGAATGAGGCCTGATATTTTCAGGAGCTGTCTTTCCATGAAAAGAGTAGCAAAAGTGAATGCAATTTCCTATCCATTTTGAAATTGTCTGCTTGGAAATTGCTTTTCCTTGCACCCCAGTTGCATAGGCTACAAAAAGTTGGTCAGTTTTTCTGCTGGTTTTAGTTCTGTCCAGATAGTAGCGTAATTGTCTGTGTATATCCAAGGTGTGCAAGAGTTTTTCTCCTTTGTTCTGTGGGTTAGGGAAGAACGTATGCAAATGAATAGCTTGGTTCAAGGATACCCTGGATACCACCTTTGGCATGAAAGTAGGATTGGTTCTCAGAGACACTCTATCCTGGTGAAAAATAAGGAAAGGCTGCACTGCCATTAATGCCTGTAACTTGGATACTCTTCTTGCTGAAGTGATTGCCAGAAGGAAAGCAGTTTTCCAAGATAAAAGCTGTAAGTCTGCTGATGCTGCTGGTTCAAAAGGAGGTAGTGTCAATTTTTCCAGCACAAAATTGAGATCCCATGCAGGTAGAGGGGGTCTCCTTGGAGGTTTAACATTTTTGATTCCTCTCAAAAATTGTCTGAGTAGAGGGTGAGAGAAGATAGGAGGATCCATATTGTATTCTGCTGAAATTGCTGAAGCATGAATCTTAATGGAAGAGTAAGACAGGCCATTGTGGAACAATTCTGCTAAGTATTCTAGGATGTGTGCTAGGTTTGCCACTGTGACATCTGTGCCCTTTGATGCGCTCCAAATGAGGAATCTCTTCCATTTAGCTGAGTATGTCTTCCTTGTGGAGGGTCTGCGAGCCTCCAGGATAATGTCCTTGACCCTCTGAGATAAGACAGTTTGGTTTGGTTTTAAGCAATTTTCCAGGCAGTTAGTTGCAGTGTTTTCAAGTTTGGATGCAGGGTCTTGAAATTGTTCTGCGTTAGAAGAAGAGGCCATAAGGGTAGAGGCCATGAGTTCGCCTGAGACATGCTTCTCAGTAGCGGATACCAGTGTTGTCTTGGCCAGTCCGAGCTATTAGTATCACCTTTGGCTGTTCCTCCCTGATCTTCAGTAGAACCTTGTACATCAATGGGAGAGGTGGGAATGCATACACTATTAGGGCATTCCAGCTGAAAGAGAGAGAGTCCACCCTCCAGGCTTGTGGGTGGTATGTCCTTGAGCAGAATTTCTTCAGTTGGTGGTTGAGAGGGAGGCGAACAGATCTATCTCTGGCAATCCCCATTTCTTTGTTATGAGTTTGAAGATGTCTGGATGCAGCATCCATTCGTGAGCATCCGTGGTAGTCCTGCTTAAGCTGTCTGCTAGTGAATTCTCTTTTCCTGGTACAAATATGGCCTGCAGCTGGATATTGAGATTCAGGCCTAGGTTCCACAGATCCATTGCCATCCGGCATAGAGGGTAGGAATGCATGCCTCCCTGTTTGTTTATGTACCACATGACAGTGGTGTTGTCTGTCCTTATCAGCAGATGTCCTTGCTGGAGGAATGGTTTGAATGCCTCGATTGCATGCTTCACTGCCAGCATCTCCTTTTGGTTTATGTGCAAGTTTAGCTGTCCTTGAAGCCATCGGCCTTGGATACATTTGTCCTCCATGTGTGCTCCCCATCCTAGGTCTGAGGCATCCGTGGTGATGGTCTGCCTTGGTTTTGGTTTGTTGAAAGGCAACCCTCTGTTGGACTGGCAGGCCTGTGCCCACCACAGGAATTCCTTTTGAAGGCATGGAATGACTGGTATCATGGTTTCTAGACTGTGTCTGTGTTGAGACCATACATTCCTTAGGTACCATTGTAATTTCCTCATATGCAGCCTGGCATGTGGGATCAAGATTATGCAGGATGCCATGAAACCCAGGGCCTGCAGGACTTTCCTTGCAGTAAGCTGAGTTTGTCTTGTCAAAGTCATGAAGTAATCTGGAAGTTGTTTTTGTTTTTCTTCTGTGAGAAAAGCCATCTGAGTTATTGTGTCCAGATCCGCACCCATAAAGGTTATTCTTTGGGATGGCACTAGTCTTGACTTTTGGATGTTGACTGTGTATCCCAAGGCCTGTAGCAGGTGTATGACATAGGCCAAATCCTTTATCAATTTTGTCTTGTTGTCCGCTTGTATTAGGCAGTCGTCCAGGTATGGGTAGATTTGAATTCCCTGAAGTCTGCAATGTGCAATTACTGATGCCAGGCATTTCGTGAATACTCTGGGTGCAGTAGATAAGCCAAAGGGCAATGCTGAGAATTGATAATGCTCTGATCCTGCAAGAAATCTGAGGTGTCTTCTGCAATCTGGTCGGATAGGGACGTGCAGGTATGCCTCCTTGAGATCTAGAGTCACCAGCCAAGACTCCTTGCCCAGCATGGGAAGAAGTTGCTGTAGGGTCAGCATTTTGAATTTTGGCACAATGAGATAGGTGTTCAGTGCGGACAAGTCGAGAATAGGCCTCCATTGGTTTTCTTTTCTTGGTACAAGGAATAGTCTGGAGTAAAATCCTTGGCCTTGTTCCATAGATGGTACCCTTTCTATCGCTTTCATCTGAAGTAAATTTTTGATTTGTCTTAAAGCCTCTGGCTTCTGGTTTGGTGGTAGGTTTGGCATTCCGCTCCTTTTTGGTAAAGTGTGGAAGTGAAACCTGTATCCTTTGTCTATTGTTTTCAATGTCCATGAGTCCTTTGTAATGCAATGCCAGTTTTTTGAGAATAAAGCCAGCTTTCCCCAAGGGAGCTTCCAGTTGTTCCCTGGTAGGCGGAGTCAGAGTCAAGTCATTGTGTCTGTCCTGTGGTAGTGGTTGTAGTTGCAGCTGTGGCACTACTCCTCTGGTTGGCAGGCTGCCACTGACGCCGCCTATAGGCACCCTTTGATTGACCTCTGCCTCGAGGGCGTCTATTCCTGCCCCTCTGTGCTCTGGAGGTGTCTGGAAAGGACCAATTCTTGGAAGGCCAGTTCCTGCTGAACCTCGGAGGTTGGACCTGTAGAAATTCCTTTACTGTTTGCACAGATTTTGCTTTTTCTTCCACTTTCTTTAGAATCTCCTGTGCAGGGGAGCCAAATAAACTTTGTTTCTCCATTGGAGCATCTAGGAGCTTAGCCTTGACATGGTCTGGCAGGGATTGCTCTTTAGCCAGGCATGCCTCACAATTACTGCCTCAGTCATAGCTGATCTAAATGAAGCCTCCAGTGCATCATAGCCACATTTTAAGAAATGATTACTGACCTGCTGAGAGCTGTGTACCAAATCCTGAAGGGATTTACGGTCTAAAGGTTCAGGAGAAGAAAGCTTCTTATTCAGCTGATCTAACAAATATTCTTGGTACTGTATCATATGGAATTGACAGTTTAATGCCCTGGCAGAAAGAGTAGCAGATGTATAAACCTTTTTACCCCATCTCTCTAATGCTCTAGACTCTCTTTCGGAGGGTAGGGGATTTTTGGCAGTGGCAGCTGCAACACCTTTTGGGCCCTGAGAAACAGTTTCTGGGTCTGCAGCATGGGCTTTATACAGGTGGAAGAGAGAATCCGGGACCCTGTAATATCTGTCAGGTTTGGCAGGGGCCAGAGGAAGAGAATCAGGTGCAGAACTAACATCATTATACACATCATCAATTACAGTTAGCACTGGTGGTATGGCTAAGGGCCTATGCTGGGGCAAATGTAAAAAAGTCCTTAGTCTTTTTCTAGAATCAGAAAAATCCTGACCCTGCCATTGAAAGTGTTCCCTCATAGAGTGCAAGGTCTCCCCAAAGGAAAATTCTTCAGGAGGGGAGGCCGAAGGAATAGAATCTTCAGCATCTGAATCCTCATAAGGAGAATAGGTCCCTTCCTGATGGTCTGACAAATCAGATCCATCCGTGGAGTAATCAGAGGAGAGAGGTTCAGAGGGTTCAGTCCTAGGCCTTTTGTCTGGTGGAGGTTGGGAGGCCCTGTCTGGGTGAGGTTGGGAACCCCTAATCAAGGATATAAGGTCCTCAGCAAGACTGAGAATCTGAGAACTTGAGGAAGGCCTCTGAGAAGTAGATTTGGTAGGTAAAGCTTTTGAAAGTTTGGCAGCTAAAGCTGGAGAAGGCCTTAATAGACATAAAAGCTGGGGGCCTAGCTGCCCCACGTGCAGGTGTAGAAATGTCCAATGGAATGGTGTCGGACAAATCTTGAGCGCTAGCTTCGGTAGGGATTTCTGAAGCCGACTCAGCCGGGGCCTCTCTGGCCTCGGTTGTCGGAGGTATGGTTTCTGTCGTAGTAAGAACCGAGGGCTCGGTTTCAGCCGAAACCGAGACACTCGCGGTAGGCCTAGCCGTGGTTTCAGCTGAAACCGCGGGCCGAGTGTCGGTCCTTTTCCCTGCTTTTTGGCCAAATCGTAGTCGAGTCTCCGGCGGCATTTTATATGCAAAAGCGGATCCGAAAAATTCTTCTACAAACTCCGACCGACGTCTAAGAGTCCGTCGGTTGAAGGAGGCACAGGCTAAACAAGCTGATACGTCGTGGTCTGGGCCTAAGCAAGGAAGGCAGTAAGAATGGAAATCCTTATGAGGTATTTGTTTCCCACAAGTTAAACAATTATTTACTTTGTCTGACATCGGCTGAGGCAAGAAAGAGTCCCCAACGGGGTACTTAGCTTTTTTTGAAGTCTTCGGTAGCTGAAATCTCTGGATCTGACCGACCGGCACTTGCGAACAGCTTCTGCTTCGGGTACCGCGCGGCAAGAAAGACTGAGGAAAATGGCGTCGGCTGATGCCTTTATACCCCAGAAGCTCTGACGTCGGGGAAAGTGTGACATCAGCCAAGGCCAGACCCAGACTTTGGAATCCGGCCGACCGAAGGGCTGCCTGAGGCAGGACAACCCATATGCTATGACTGCAGATGCATCCTTGAAGGACATCTGTTTTCATGATATTATGCAAACAATTCTAGTAGCTAATCAAGGCACTATGGTTATTGTCATGTCTACATCCTGCAGTTAATCTCAAGTTTAGAGTATAAATTACACTGGAACCTAACATTTGTATCAGCTTCCACTGGCAGCCTACTCTCTGAATTCTTAAAAATCTCTCCAAGTGTCACTGTTCACCCAGCTTCAGTATTAATTAGCACATCTGTGATGGAGGGTATTGTCCCTAGTATCTGCAGAATATATTTGTGTTATCCCTACAAAAAGAAGGAACCTCAGCTGCACTACACAAATACTGTCTTCTGTACGAAAAATTCTACAACAATGAATTTATTCATAACTACTTCAAGATCTATTCACAACATAACTTTAAGCCTGACTAGAACACTGACACTACCTTAATGGATGCTGTAGACCACACTTATGGCCGACTAAATCATGCTCAAATTATTATCAGTCTTTTTGGACTTTTCAGAAGTTTCTTATACCTCTGATGGTACAGCATTTCTCCTGACCTTAAGTAATTATTGTCTTTTCCTCATGGCCATTAAACAATTCAGAAGCTATCTGGAAGAAAGACACCAATCCTTATCAGTCAGACAGACTGGTATCATCTCACAACTACTATTTATTATAGCTAGAATCCTTCAGGGCTTGGTGACAGAGCCATTCCATTTTACTATCTTTCTGACTAACATGGCCTATCACTGTGAAGTAGTAGAACTGCCCCAATGCAAATATCCATCTTTAATTCACTGCAGTCATGACTTAAAAAAAAGAAGTTATGTTCTTACCATAACATTCCATGTGTGTTGTCCATCTTGCCCTTTACTCTCACTGGTGGGTTGGATCCGATACATCGGAGCCACCTCAGCCATTTCTCCAGCTTGAGGTCTTCAGCAAAGCTCATGGGCCCTATTCTTTACCCATAATGCAAACCTACAATTACCTCAGATCTTGTTTGGTCCCAGCAGCCCATGGAAGAAAAAATTATATAGCACTCCCAATTGAAATATTACAGTAAAGTACAGTTGTGTACACTTACCATAAATGTAGATGTTTGAGTGTATTCATTATTGAAGTCATTACATTTGGGTAATCTGCTGGCAGGTTGCCTTCAGTCGGCCTGATTAACAAAGTCTTGGGACCTGTGTCGGTTGCTGTCCCTTCTTCAATGACGTCAGGTCGTCAGGGGTATAAAACATACAGCCGACGTAATTACCTCAGTTTTTCTTGCCCCAGATGTCAGGTGCCACCTGAATGGGGAGCAAATAAAATTTAAAACACAAAAATATACCTCCAACCAAAAGCAAATACACCAAAAAGGCTTTTAAGCATAGTAACAGAAAGTAGAGGTATAGTCAGAGAAAAACAGGGGGCTGGAGGGAGGTTAACCAGGACTGCAACAGTGAATACACTCGAACATCTACATTTATGGTAAGTGTACACAACTGTACTATATTCTTCGTGTTTCATTGTTGCAGTCATTACATTTGGGTAGATTCCCAAAGCTATGGTTGGGAGGATGGATTTATACAGCATTAGGACCAGTTATAAGGCCTTGCAAGACAGCAGTGGCAAAGCCAGCTCTGGATTTAGAGAAAACTGGTAAATGATAATGCTTGGTGAAAGTATGAACTGAACTCCAGGTAGCAGCTTCTAGAATATCCCTGGTAGGAACACCTCTGAGAAAGGCTGCAGAAGTAGATGCAGCCCTGGTGGAATAAGATCTGATCCCCTGGGGGATAGGTTTTCCATGGTGCTTATAGCAGAAATGAATGCAATGGCTTATCCATTTAGAAATGGTTTGTTTTGAAATAGCCTTTCCCTCTGCCCCTGCAGCAAATGCTAACAGCAGCTGTTCAAATTTTCTTCAAGTTTTAGTCCTGTCCAAGTAGAATCTAAGTTGTCTGTGCACATCCAATGAATGCAGAATCCGTTCCCCTTTATTCTGTGAATTGGGAAAGAAAGTTGGCAAATGAATGGACTGATTAAGAGCCACACTGGATACCACCTTGGGCATGAAGGATGGATTGGTCCTGAGTGACACCCTGTCCGCATGAAAGATGATGAAAGGCTCCACTGCCATAAGGGCCTGTAACTCAGATATCCTTCTAGCTGAAGTGATTACTAGAAGGAAGGCTGTTTTCCAAGAAACAGATTTTAAGTCTGCAGTGGCAGCTGGCTCGAAAGGAGGTAGAGTGAGTTTCTCCAATACAAAGTTAAGGTCCCAGGCAGGGGTTGGAGCTCTCCTGGGTGGTCTCAAGTTTTTGGCCCCTCTGATGTACTGCTTGAGTACAGGATGAGAGAAAAGGGGAGGTTCTGTCTTATGATGAGCTGAAATGGCTGAGGCGTGGATTTTAATGGAGGAAAAAGACAGGCGCTTGTGAAGCATCTCAGTTAAATATTGTAAAATCTGAGGTAAATTGGGCGCTGCTGTGCTCATTCCCTGAGATTGATTCCAAGCACAGAATCTTTTCCATTTGTCAGCATAAGATTTTCTAGTACTAGGTCTTCTCGCCACCAAGATGACATCCATCACAGGTTTGTTGAGGGATGCTAAAGGTGAATTTAAGTGAATAGCCAAGCTGCAAGGTTCAATGTTGGGAGTTGAGTGTGCAAAATCCGGTTCTCCTGCTAAGACAGTAAGGAAGGAGTCTGAGGCAGCTGCCATGGAGATATTTGTGACACACTGAGCAGGAGGGGTACCAGTGTTGGCATGGCCAGTCTGGAGCAATCAAAATCATTCTTGATTTGTCCTGTTTGACTTTTAACAGAACTTTGCAGAGTAGAGGCAGAGGGGGAAAGCAGTAGACTGATAGGTTTTTCCAGCTGAAGGACAGGGCATCCACTTTCCAGGTTTTTTTGTGGGGAGTCCTTGTGCAAAATTTGTCCAACTGGTAGTTCCAGGGCAGGGGGCAAATAGATCTATGTCTGGGCTCCCCCATTTGCTTGCCAACATGTTGAAAATCTGTGGTTCCAGTCTCCACTCGTGTGGGTCCATGAGATTTCTGCTTAGTCCGGCTGCGAGTGTATTTAATTTTCCTGGCAGGAATAAAGCTTGTAGGTGCACTTGGTAGCTCAAGGCCGTGTTCTACAATACCATGACTAGTCTGCAGAGTGGGTAGGAATGTGTACCCCCCCTGCTTGTTTATGTACCACATAACCAGAGTGTTGTCCATCTTTACCATTAGTTGTCCTGGAAGAATGTCGTCCTTGAAGGCTGTCAGAGCATTCTGTACAGCTAACATTTCTTTTTGAGTGATATGTAGGTGCATTTGATTTGGGTTCCATTTGCCCTGAATGCACTTCCCTGCCAGGTGAGCCCCCATGCATAATCTGATGCATCTGTAGTTAGGGTTTGGGTGGCAGGGGGTAGTGTGAATGGCAGTCCCTTGTTTTGTTGACAGGCCTGTGCCCACCATACGAACTCCATGCATAGGCAAGGTATGATAGGAATCATTGTTTCCAGGCTGTTACAATGTTGACTCCATAGACTTTTTAAGTACCACTGTAGTTTCCTCATTTCCTCATATGCAGTCTTGCATATGGAATTAGAAGAATGCAGGAGGCCATGAACCCCAATGCTTGCAGTATTTGTCTTGCAGATAGCAGGGTTTTTGTGGCCACTTGTTTGAAGTAAGTTACCAAATGAATTTGCTTCTCTGGCATGAGGAAAGTCATCTGGGCAGTTGTATTCAAGCTTGCACCCAGGAATGTAATCTGTTGAGAGGGTACCAGTTGTGATTTCTTTTCGTTTCTGGTGTACCCCAGACAAGTTAGAACCTTTTTTTACAAACGCCAGATGATTTAGAAGAATGCCCTGGTTTTCTGCCTGAATTAGACAATCGTCTAGGTATGGATATATTTGAATATTTCTTTGCCTGCAAAATGCAATTACTGCAGCCAGTCACTTTGTGAATGCCCTGGTCGCAGTAGACAAGCCAAAGGGCAGTGCAGAGAACTGATAATGCAAGTAGCCTGCTTCAAAGTGTAGGTATCTCCTGCAAGATTCCCTGATGGGATGTGCAGGTATGCTTCTTTTAAATCTAGAGTTGCCAACCAGGCATCTTTGCCTAGCATAGGAAGTAACTGGTGAAGAGTCAGCATCTTGAATTTTGGAATGTCCAGAAAGGTGTTTAGAGTAGAAAGGTCCAGAATTGGGCGCCATGATTTGTCTTTTCTGGGTACTAGGAAAAGCCTGAAATAGAAACCTTGTCCCTTTTCCTGATCTGGCACTGGTTGAATAGCTAATAAAAAATGGTAAAAACGGTCCGATCCACATCCAAATAAGGTTTATTGCCATACAAAAACAAATAAAAGTAACATATTAAGCGCTTTCATCTCTGCTCAGGAGACTTCATCAGAATACAATTAATACCCTTTCCTCTTCCATTTTTATACAAATATGTAAATTAAATAATTAATTGTGTCACCAATCAGATACCATTTAGCGTATATTGCTCATTACCATTTAAAAAGATACATTTACCCCCACATCTTAAAATACTTTAAAAACAGTAAAAACAAAATAAAATAATTGATTTATGTGTTCCAAACCTTTGTAATAATAAATATAATGTGTTTTAAAACCATCTTTGAAATAGTTAAATAGTTTAAGTTATGCTGCTAGCCCTTTCTACCAACATAGGTGTAATAGATACTGTTTCATTCAGCTCCGGTGGAAGCATAGCTGCTAACTTCAGCTGCCAAGCAGTTTCTTTCTTCTTTAACAAATTCTTCCAATCCCCCTTATCCAAAATTCCAAAAGAAAATTTTATAAACGCGGGACAAATAAGGGAATGCTTATATAGGGCATTGGTCATCTTTTTATTTTTTATATTTGTGTGCTCATAAATTCTTGTTTTAAATGCACGCTCAGTCTTGCCCACATAAAAATGTGGGCATGTCTCAACACACTGCTAAATAGACCACTCTACTAGTATTGCAATTCCCTCTCTTGAAAAACACCCTGCTTTGTCCACAATTCTCCAATTTCACAACCTTTTCTTTCATAATGCATGAACATTGCCCACATCTTCCACAACCCTAGTGCCTTGTGTTGAATTATCCTCCATTTCAATTTTTTGTTCTAATAGTCTCTTGAAATTTGGTGCTGTTTTAGTAACAAAATTAGGCTGACTTCCCAATTTCTCACACACTTCCTTATTGGTTTTGAAAATATTCCAGTTATGCTTCAAAGCCTCTTGAATTCTACCGGTAAGGTGATTACGTTGCAGAACACAGGCTTTGCTGTAACTCTTACTTGCTTCTGAATTTACTTCTTTAGTTAAACCAACCCCCAAAAGTGGTTTATACCATGTATCCCACTTACTATACACATCATGAATTATTCCATCTACCAAGGGCATAGGGTAACCCTTTTCATAAAACATATGTGCAATTTTGTCCAATTCCCCACTAACATCCTCATGATGTGATGTCATCCGAGCTACTCTTATTGCCTGTCCCTTAATGATGCTCTTCTTTTGGAACAAGGGGTGGTTACTATTAAAATGTAAGTAAGAGTTACAAAAAGTATCCTTCCTGAATACTCTAGATCTAAAACCATTTGTATCATGTATAATAAGTGTATCCAAATAATTAATTCTATCCTGATGAAAATTATGAGTGAATTTTAAAAAACGTGTTGAATTATTTGAGTAAACCATAAATTCCTCAACCACCGTTCCTCTCCATAAAATAAAAATATCATCCAAGAAGCGAGAATACAACTGTATTTTGTTCCAGTGGGGGCAGCCTATCACAAATCTATTCTCCCATCCTAAAAGGACTAAGTTGGCATACACACTGCCAACTGCTGCACCCATAGCAAACACCTCAAGTTTGTTGGTAGTATTCCCCTTCAAACCAAATAAAGTTGTTTTCCAGCACCAAACTAATTAATTCACAAAAGAGGATCAGTTGTTCATGGGGTAAGTCTGAATACTGAAATAAAGTTTCTTCAAAGAATTCTAACCCTTCCACTTTAGGTATAACTGTAAAAAGATCCTTTATATCTATAGTTAAAAAAAATCAATTCCTTAGACCACGGTTCCTGTTTAAGTAACCCCAAAAATCCCATGAGTCCTTGACCAAATGTAATGTCTTTTCTACAACATGCTGTACATTTTGATCAATAAATACAGCCAAGGGGTGGGTCTTGGAACCTTTTGCAGCCACTATGGGTCTAAAGGGCGGCTTTCGTATATCTTTGTGTATTTTCGGTATTCCGAAGAATACTGGAATATTATGATGTTTCTTACATAAAAAATCATACACATCTCCATTTATCCTATTGTTTAACAAATATTCTTCCAAGTATGAATCAGTTCTGGAATATGAAACATTAATTTGATTTATAGACACCACTGTATATGTAATTTCTTCAAACTGGTTGAATAGCCTCCATGTTTAAGAGGGAAAGTACTTGTTTTTGAGCCTCTGCCCACTGATTTGGGGGCAGGTCTGGCCACCCATTTGGTGTTGGCAATGTGTGAAAATGAAATCTGTATCCCTGGGACACTATATTTAAAACCCATTTGTCCTGCGTTATGAGTTCCCAGTTTTTTGCATGAAGAGCAATCTTTCTCCCCAAAGGGGTGGCTAAAAGGTAAGTGCTTGGTAATTTTAAAGGAAAGTCATTGAGACTGTTTACCATAGGGGGTGTCTTGTTATTTCCAGACTTGGAAGTGGAGGTCCCCATTGCTTAGGTCTGAGAGTCCCCTGGGACTGAAACCTGGTGCTTTTGGTGTGTCTGGATTTGGCTTGAGAGGATCTGGAAGGAGCTGGAAAGAACCAATTCTTAGTAGACCAGTGCCTACTAAATCTTGGAGGTTGCACTTGTAAGAAATCTTTTACAGTTTGCATAGATTTAGCTTTATCTTCCATCTTTTTTAAAAGTTCTTCAGCCTTATTGCCAAACAGGAGGTCCTAATTTAAAGGAGCATCCAACAATTTTGCTTTAACATGATCAGGCAGAGATTGCTCCTTAAGCCAAGCATGTCTTCTAAACACAGACCCAGTAACAGCAGCCCTGCAAGAGGCCTCTAAGGAATCAAAACCACATTGCAAAGTATGTTTTCCAACTTGTTCAGCAGAATGCAATAAATCCTGTAAATCTTTATTTTCCACACAGTCAGAAATCAACATCAATCAACATCATTTTCTGTTTAAGCAATCCAATAATATGCTGTTGATATTTTAACATATGAAATTGGCAGTTTAAAGCCTTGATTGTCAAGCTGCAGAAGTATAAACCTTTTTACCCCATTTATCCAGCACCCTGGAGTCTCTATCAGAAGGGGTAGGGATTTTAGCAGTAGAAACCATAATGCCCTTAGGCCCTTGAGAAATGGTTTCAGGATCTACAACAGGATTTTTGAAAAGGAACTTGTGGGACTCAGGAACCCTGTAGTATCTGTCAGGTTTACTAGGAGCTGGAGGCAGGAAATCAGGGGCCATACTGGATTCCGAAAACACATCATCAACAATGTCTAGTACAGGCGGTATAGCCAAAGGCCTATGTTGAGGTAAAAGAAGAAAATCCCTAAGCCTCTTTTTTGAATCAGAGAATTCCTGACTTTCCCAGTGGAAATGCTCCCTTAAGGTATGTAAACTTTCACCAAAAGAAAAATCCTCAGGGGGGGAAGCAGAGGGAATGGAATCCTCTGCATCAGAATCCTCATAAGTAGGTATGGACAAATCCAGGTCATTAGAAAAGTCAGAAGAAACAGAGTCCTGATCAGAAGATTCATAGTTAAGCTCAGGCCTAGGCCTCTTAGAAGGTGGGGTTGATTACCCCTGATTAAGTAATTAGATCTTCGTCCATTTTGATCATTTGTTTTTTAGGCATAGGGGCCTGAACATGTGACCTGGGCATCGGTTTTTCGACATAGATCGAGATTTAGGCCTTAGTATCAAAGGTGGAGTTGGTTTGATAAGCAAGTCTGTAGGCCTGAATACACCCTCAAAAGCCAGTGCCTGCACAGCAGCTCTGGACCCCTCCAAGGCAGAGACATCCACGGGTTCCATAGGTGAAGTATCTCGCAGTAGACTCCGAATGGGTCTCAGTAAAGGCCTGCGAGTCAGAAGTAGCGGGTATCAGGGGCTGTGAAAGCACCTCACTGAGTACCGGTGAACTGGCGACTGGCTTAGGAAAAGCGTCGTCGGCAGTTTTGGGCCTCAACGGCCTGTCTCTGTCTTTATCTTTGCGTTTTGTTGAAATTCCGGTAGTCAGATGGCTAACAGATGTCATTTTTGGATAATTAAACTGAGAACCAAAATATTTAGAGGCAAAAATGTACCGACAACGGATAGTGCACTGATTAAATAAAGCACAAAACCGACAGCAAGGTACGTCATGGTCAGGGCCTAAGCAAGGAAAATAGTACAGATGAAAATCTTTATGAGGTATTTGCTTTCCACAAGTAATGCAATTATTAACTTTTACTGACATCGGTAAGGAGCAAGAAAAAGTTTCCCCAACGAGGTACTTAGCTTTAAGTTGAAGACTTCGGTTCTGAAACTCGAAAATGAAAATTTCAGGAGTCGGCCGACCGGCACTTGCGAACTGCTTCTGCTTTTGGCACCGCACGGCAAGAAAGAACGAGGTAATGACATCGGCTGCATGTTTTATATCCCTGACGACCTGACGTCATGGAAGAAGGGACAGCAACCGATGCAGGACCCAAGACTTCAGGCTGACTGAGGGCAACCTGCCAGCAGATTATCCAAATGTAATGACTGCAACAGTGAAACACAAAGAAAGTACAGTTTTGTACCTACCATAAATGTAGATGTTCGAAGATCCACATTGCTGCAGTCCTTACACTTGGGTAGTCCGCTGTCCACGGTCGGCCCGAATATCAAAGTATAAGGCTGACGTCGGTCAGGGCGCATTTAACTGGCGTCAGGACGTCAGGGTACAAATGCGCATGACCGACGTCATATCCTCAGTCTTTTCTTGCCCCAGATGTCAGAAGACCTTAAAAATAAAGGTCAAAACCAAAAGACAGCAAACAAATAACCAACCACCCTTGCACTAACTATATGTACAATATATACAATATACACAATATGTACAACCCAACCCACACAACCACCTCCAACTACTGAGGGAAGGAGGTTGGACTGCAGCAATGTGGATCTTGAACATCTACATTTATGGTAGGTACAAAACTGTACTATGTTCTTCATCTCACATTGCTGCAGTCCTTACACTTGGGTAGAATCCCAAAGCAGAGGTAAGGGAGGATGGCTAACTATAAGGAAGCAGGAGCTGCCAAAATGCCCTGCAAAACCGCAGTGGCAAAACCAGCCCTGGACTTAGAGTAAAGTGGCAGGTGATAATGCCTAGAGAAAGTATGCACAGAACTCCAAGTAGCTGCCTCCAAAATATCCTTGGTTGCCACTCCCTCAAAAAGCTGTTGAAGTGGCAGTAGCCCTAGTGGAATGAGGCCTAATCCCAGCTGGAACCTCCTTGCCATGATGGGAATAACAGAAAGCAATGCAAAACCCAATCCACTTAGAAATAGTTTGTTTTGACACAGGCTTGCCCTGAGAACTCAAAGCAAAAGAAACAAACAACTGCTGAGACTGCCTGAACCCTTTAGTTCTGTCCAAATAATAACATAACTGCCTGTGCACATCCAAAGTGTGCAAAATCTTTTCCCCTTTATTTTGGGGATTTGCATAAAAGTAGGCAAATGAATAGTCTGGTTTAAAGCCACACTAGAAACCACCTTAGGCATAAAGGAAGGATTAGTACGTAATGATACCCTATCCTTATGGAAAATCAAGAAAGGCTCAACTGCCATAAGGGCCTGTAATTCAGAAACCCTTCTTGCAGAGGTAATGGCCAACAAAAAGCAGTCTTCCATGATAAATATTTCAACTCAGCAGTAGCTGCAGGCTCAAAAGGTTGTAGAGTGAGTTTCTCCAACACAAAATTGAGATCCCAAGCAGGAGTAGGAGCTCTTTGTGGGGTCTTATATTCTTGCCCCTCTAAGAAATTGCTTGAACAAGGGCGAGAAAACAATGGCGGGTCAAACCATAGTGAGCTGAAATTGCTGCAGCATGAACTTTAATAGAAGAGAAAGACAAACCTTTGTCTAGTAACTCAGTAAGATATTGAAGAGCCACACACAAATTAGGCTCAGAAACATCAAAATCTTTTGCTGCACTCCAAAATAAAAATCTCTTCCATTTATCAGCGTACACTTTCCTTGTACTAGGCCTTCTAGCTTCCAAAATAACATTCAAAACTTGCTGAGGAAGTGGAGGCCCACTATGGTTCAAAACAGAATATGCCAGGCTGTTAGGTGCAGAGAGTGAAGCTTGACATTGAGCAAATGGCTGTCCTCCTGTGACAACAGGTGTGGAATCGAAGGCAAAGGCCATGGAGGCTTCCGTACTAGACTTTGTAGTAATGGGTACCAGTGCTGTCGAGGCCAATCTGGAGCTATTAAAATCATCCTTGGCTTGTCCTGTCTGACCTTCAGAAGTACCTTTGGGAGGAGAGGCAGAGGTGGAAAGGCATACACATGAAGATTGATCCAATTGAAAGAAAGAGCATCCACCCTCCAAGCTGTGGGATGAAACCTTTTTGTGCAAAACTTTGGCAGCTGATGGTTTAGTGGAGAAGCGAACAGATCTATGTCTGGAGTTCCCCATGACACTGTCAATTTCTGAAATACATGAGGATCCAATTTCCACTCGTGGGGATCCATAAGTCGTCTGCTCAACACATCTGCTAAGGAGTTCTGTGCTCCTGGCAGAAACCTTGCCTGAAGATTGAGCTGTAAACTGAGAGCAGTCTCCCACAAAATCATTGCTTGCCTGCATAGAGGATAAGAATCGTTCCCCTTGCTTGTTGATGTACCACATGACAGTTGTGTTGTCTGTTAGAATCAACACCTGTCCTGGAAGAAGGAATTCCTTGAAAGCTATTAATGCAAACTGGACTGCTAACATCTCCTTCATGTTGATATGTAGATGTTGTAGTCTGACAGGCCACTTGTTTTGTATCCACTTTCCATTTAGATGAGCTCCCCAAGCTTTGTCTGAGGCATCTGTCGTTAAAATCTGACTTGCCTCTGGCGGGTCACAGAGAGTCCCTTGTTTAGGTGACATTCCTGAGCCCACCACAAAATTCCTTCTGAATGCAAGGTATTATTTGAATGACAGTGTCCAGATCCTGGCAGTGCTGTGTCCATACATTTTGAGATACCATTGTAGCTTCCTCATATGCAGTTTGGCATTGGGAAGCACCAGAATACAAGATGCCATGAACCCTAAGGCTTGAAGGACTGTCCTTGCAGTCAGCCCGGACTGATGAGATAGTTGATGGAAGTAAAGGGATAGACTCTTTTGTTTGTCCGGGGTTAAAAGGCCATCTGGGCTGCTGTATTCAGTCTCACACCCAGAGACCACATGTCTTGAGAGGGTACTAGACTGGACTTTATTTCGTTCACAGAATACCCTAGGCATCTTAGCACTGCTATCACATATTCCAAATGATGAAGAAGCTCTTCCTTCCTTGAGCCAGTATTAGGCAGTCGTCCAAATAAGGATAGATCTGTATTCCTTTTAGTCTGAAGAAAGCTATCACTGGCGCCAGAACTTTCCTGACCACCCTCTGCGCAGTAGCTAAGCCAAAGGGCAATGCAGAGAACTGATAGTGAGAAGTCCCAGCTCAGCAGATACTTTCTGCAACTGAGTCTGATAGGAACATGAAGGTAAGCCTCCTTGAGATCCAAAGTTACCATCCAATGATCTTTGCCCAGCAGAGGCAAAAGCTGCTGCAACATCAACATTTTGAACTTGGGAATGTCCAGATAAGTGTTGAGGATAGATAAATCCAAAATTGGTCTCCACGTGTTCCCCTTCTTTGGTACTAGGAACAGGCGAGAATAAAATCCTAGGCCCACTTCTGGCAGAGGGACCGGCTGTATGGCCCCTAGTTGGAGCAACAGAGAAACCTGTTTGTGAGCCTCTATTCTTTGTTGAGGAGGAGCGACTGGCATGCCTTTGAAAGGAGGCAAGGTATGGAAATAAAACCTGTAGCCGTGGTGTATGATATCCAATACCCATCTGTCCTGGGTAATTAAACTCCAATTTTCTTTGAAAAGTGCCAACCTTCCTCCCAAAGGTGCTGCCAGGCGAGCAGGCTCTGGCAGCTGAAAAGGTAGGTCATTGGGTCTGCTTACGAAAGGACTGACCCCTGCCCTCACCCGAAGCCTGTGCAGGAGAACTCCCTGTTCTAGGCCTGAAAGAGCCCTGAGCTCTGCCCTTACCACGTCTAGATCTACCCCTAGACTGGGAATCATAAGAAGGATACATCCACCCCTTAGTAGGCCAATTTCTACTAAACTTTGGAGGCTGGACCTGCAAAAAATCTTTAACAGTCTGCATAGACTTAGCCTTGTCTTCCATTTTCTTTAAGACTGTCTCAACAGGAGGACCAAACAAAACGTCAGATTGTAAAGGAGCATCTAAAATCCTTGTTTTAACATGTTCAGACAAATTCTGATCCCTCAGCCAGGCGTGCCTGCGAAGAACAGTCCCAGTGGCAGCCACCCTAGACGAGGCCTGTACAGCATCAAAACCACATTGCAAAGAATGCTTACCCACCTGTTCAGAAACATGTACTAAATCTTGCAACTCTTTACAATCAATACCTACTGCAGAGCATCAACCTTAGACTTCAATTGTGAAAGGAGATAGTTTTGGTATTTCAACATGTGAAACTGGCAATTCAGAGCCCTCATAGCAAGAGTGGAAGAAGTATAAACTTTCTTGCCCCATCTATCCAAGGCCCTAGCCTCATTGTCTGTAGGAACCGGATTCTTAACAACAGAAGCCTTAACACCCTTAGGCCCCTGGCTAACAGTTTCTGGGTCTGCCCTAGGACTCTTAAAAAGATACTTATGAACTTCAGGCACCCTGTAATACCTATCCGGCTTAACAGGAGCCGGAGGCAAAGAATCAGGATTAAGAGAAGCCTCTGTAAAAACATCTTCCACTACATCCAAAACAGGAGGTATAGCCAAAGGCCTATGCTGGGGTAAAAACAGAAATTCCCTAAGCCGTTTCCTGGAATCAGAGAAGTCCTGACCCTCCCACTTAAAATGCTCCCTCATGGAATGAAGAGTTTCTGAAAAAGAAAAATCCTCAGGAGGAGTAGCAGAAGGAGTAGAATCATCCACATCAGAATCAGAATAAGGAGAGTACTCCTGCAAGTCTTCAGCCGAAGACTCTGAAACATCTGAAGCTTGCTCAAAACCCCCCAGCTCAGGTGAGATGAAGAACATCATCAAGTTATACCTCCTGAGGCTATATGGCCATGTTGAATTCCAATTGTGCTATTCAGTCTACCAGAAGTTTAGGCAGGAGGAAGGGATGTGAGAAAAAAGGATGAGATGGACAACACACATGGAATGTTATGGTAAGAACATAACTTCTTTAAGTGATGCTGTCAATCTTGCCTTTATTCTCACTGGCGGGACCACGTTCCAAGCAACTATACTCTCGGGTGGCTCATGGAAGAATATTCCTCAGAACCATAGGACCAAAGGAGGCTCTACTCCTAGAAGCCAAATCCACTTTGTAATGAGTAATAAAAGTATGAAGTTTTGCCAAGTAGCTGCAGCTCAGATATTATCCAGTGGTAATCTAGCCTGAGAAGCTGCAGACGTGGCCACAGATCTAGTGGAATGAGCTTTAAACACATTAGGAAGAGGTCTGTTCTTAGAATTGTAAATGTGGGAAATGCACAATGTTAGCCATCTAGATAGGGTAACTTTTGAAACTGGTGTACCTTTTCTTGTATCAGCAAAAGAGATGAAAAGCTGATCCAATTTTCTTATTTCAGAAGTTCTGTGTAAGTAAAAATGTAATTGTCTATGGACATCTAGCAGATGAAGTGAATACTCTCCTTTACTTTGAAAGTTGGGAAAGAAAACTGGGAGATCTATAGATTGGTTATTATTACTTTCCAACATGACTTTGGGCAGAAAGGATATGTTAGTGCATAATGAAACTCTGTATTTATGGAAGACTAGGTATGGGGGCTTAGCCAACAAGGCTTGCAACTTAGATACTCTTTTGGCTGAAGTAATAGCTACCAAAAAGAGAGCTTTCCAGGAAAGATATTTCAAGTCACATGTAGGTGAAGGTTCAAAAGGGGGAAAATGATATTAGATAAGATGAAATTGAGATCCCAAGGAAGTGTTGCATGCTTATATGGTGGTTTTAACATGGTAGTGCCCTTCAAAAACACTTTTCAAAGTCTGTGTGACATGATAGGAAGGTCATTGCCTCCTATATGGAAATTAGAAATCGCAGCTAGATGAACTCCAATAGTAGTTGCTGTTGCTCCGTCATTAAAGAGCTCTGACAGAAACTGTAAAATAGTGTGAACTGGTGCTGTAAAAGGGTCAACTTTGTTTCAATCGGCCCACAGAATAAATCTTTTCCATTTGCTTTTGTAAAGTTTTCGAGTAGATGTCTTATGAGAGGACAATAAAATATGCTTGACTGAAGAGGAAAGAGATGGAAATCTGGCAATTAACAGAACTGAAGCAGCCAAGCTGTCAATTTGAGGGAGCCCAGATTGGTATGAACCATCCCTGACGGATGTGTCAGAAGGTCCAGAACTAGGTCCAGAGTCCAGGGTTTGTCCCGAAGACGAGGCTGAAGAAAAGGGGAACATATTTGATAAGGCCAGTAGGGGGCAGTTAGGATAACTGTTGTCTCCACAAGATGCACTTTCTGCAAAAATTTTGCAATTAGTGGAATTGGGGGAAAGGCGTAAAGAAGTCCTGGAGGCCAATTGTGAACAAGTGCATCCCTTGGTGACTCCCCCATGGGAGGGATCAGGGCAAAGTAGTTGCTGCATTTGGCATTGTTGGGTGATGCAAAAAGGTCAGAGCAAGGCTGGCCCCATTTCTAGAAGATCACTGCCACAACATTCTGGTTGAGGGAACACTCGTGCCACCATAAAATAGCTCTGCTCAGTTTGTCTGCAATGACGTTGGGCTTCCCTGGGATGTGCACTGCTACCAGAAAACGGTTGGAGGCTATCACCCGATGCCAGACCCTGAGAGCCTTTTGACAAAGCGGGTAAGATCTGGTTCCCCCATTTGTTTATATACCACACTAAACACATGTTGTCTGACTGAATTGCTATCGTTCCTAGAGGAAGAGACTCCTGAAATGCTTGCAACATTAAAAGGACCGCTCTCATCTCTAGGATATTTATATGCAGATAAGCCTCATGTTCTTGCCAGATGCCTTGACCTGTCTTCCCTACAAAATGCCCCTCCCCACCCTATCTCGGAAGTGTACATGGTCACTGTGACTACAGGATGAGGAGGAATGAATGGACAGCCCTGAGACACTAAGTCTGAATGAATCCACCATTGAAGATCTTTTTTGCAGGCATTGGTTATCACAATCTTGTGGGACATTGGGAGTTCCAAGATTGACCATTGAGCAAAAAGCAACCAGTGGAGGACACTCACATAAAGACGAGCTAGCGGAATCAGCACAACAGCAGCAGCCATTTTCCCTGCACCTGAAGAACTTGTTTTGCGGGAGCTTTTGACTTCTTGTTTAGAATTCTCACATAATGGTGGATGTCATCTACTCTGCCCTGTGGAAGTCTTGCTATTTGTGTGGTTGTGCTTACTTCTCCTCCTATGAAAACTAAACTCTGAGATGGCTCTAGTGCAGATTTTTCATAACTGACAGTAATATCTAGGGAGGAAAAAAGCTGAAGGACATAATCCCTTGATTGGAGCAAATGATAGTTTCATAGGTTGGTACTAGGCTATCTGCCTGAAGGCATTTATAGGCCTAGCCAGAATGTGTTGGCTTTTGCTGCCCCCTTAGATTAGTTCCCTGTGCCTCTGTCCAGCAGAGCCAGTGAAGTGATCCCCGAGGTAAACTTTCTGTTTCCCATCCACTCGTCAAGGTTTCTTTTAAAGAGTGTTAGCGAGGAACTCTGCCTAATGTAGATTGGGATCTTGTTCCAAAGCATGGAAAGTCTCTGGGACAGGAATCTATCCCTCCAGTATGTCCTATTTATTGTTGTGGTGAGGTTTAGATCCCTGGAGTGTGTGGCTCGAGGGGATATGATTTTCTTTAGGTGGAGCATGTCCATCAATTCTGGGTTGCACATGGCCTTGTATGTCAGGCAGAGATCACCTCTGAGTAGGCGGTATGCAACCGAGTACAACTGGAATTTCTTCAGTCGAGCTGCATAGGGCATCTGTTTGAGGCCAGTGATCCTCTTGGTGAGGTACTTCTGTGATCTTTCCAGCTGTTGCAGGTGTCTTGTAAGGTACGTCCCAAATGGGGCGTTGTACTCTATGCCTGGTCTGATGCCTGGTCGGGGTGTTTATGAGCCAGTCATCCAAGTGTGGAAACACACGGAATCCTTTGCGTCTCAGATGAGCAGCTACTACTGCCATACATTTGGTGAACACTCTGGGGGCTGTACTGAGGCCAAAGGATAGAGCTTGAAAATGGAAATGATTAGTCCCCAGCCGGAAACGCAAGAACCCCCTGGGCCGCCTGTCCATTCGAATGTGGTACTACGTATCCTGAAGGTCTAGAGTACATCCAATTGTCTTTTCCTAAGAATGGAGGCATCGATTGCAGTGTCATCATCTGGAACTTGGACTTTTGTATCGATTTGTTTAGGTTGCTGAAATCCAAAATGTGTCTCCAGTCCCCTGTTTTTTTTTTTGGAACTACAAAAAATCTTGAGTAAGTTCCGGATCCTCTCTGGTCTGTGGGGACTTCTTGGATGACTCTTTTCCTTAGCAACTTTTGAATTTCTAATGCTGCTTGTCCCTTTTGACTGGGTGGAACATCTGGAACTGATTTGTTTGTGGGGATAGGAGAGAAGAAGGGAATGATATATCCTCTGGATAATATGTCTTGCACCCATTTGTCGTCTGTTATTTTTAGCCAGGTTTCCTGGTGCAGAGACAATCGTCCCCCATCTGCCTTCTGAGACAAGCAATCAGGCACTCATTCAGTGCTGAAAGGGTCTCCCAAAGAAGGATTCTCTGGAGTCCTGGTTCTGTGGACCTCCTCTGCCTCACAGGTGGCATCTTCCACTAATGTTCCACCCTCTGCCTCTAAGGGAACTTTCACCTTGAGTGTCCTGGTAAGACCTTGAGATTTTCTGAACCATATTTTCCCACTACCTTTTTGACCTTTGGGAAAGGGTCTGGTAGGAGTGGAAAAACACACTCCAACAGCAGACAAGGTCTTGCCTTCTTGTTCACTCCTGGCGTGCATTCCCTTCACTTTCAGTCTGAAAAGAGACGGACCATCAAAAGGGGCATTAAAGAAGGAAGACTTAAATGGCTCAGTGAAATCGCAAAGGCGCATCCAGGCCTGCCTGCTATGAGACATATCTGAGCCTGCTGCCCTAAGAAAAGAGTTGCATAGACGAGTTAACAGCTGAATTCAAGGTTGCAAGCTGAGCATTGATTTTATCTACCACTGTGTCAGCTACAGCCTATTGGAGGGAGTCTGATAATTGTTTAAACAGGTCTCTCTGTAATCTAGTGAAGTGGGCGAGATAATTCTGAGACTATAAAGCAAAGGTTGCTGATGAGAAGACACGCTTCCCATTCCTATCCATCATCCTAGAGTCCTTATTAGGAGGATGGATAGAGGAACTGGCTTCAGAAAGTTCCTTCTTAGTGGTTGCCATCATGACCATGGCATCAACTGCTATGCCCTTTGCTAAAAACTTTTTTCCTTTGGAGAAGTAATGTACTTATTTGGCCTTTTAGGAGCACGGTCTATGATGTCTGGGGTCTCCCAAGCCTTTTGTGAGATTAATTCCACCAGCTCGACAAAAAGGAAGAGTCACCCAAGAAGTTGATGGGCGAGATGCAAAGGCCTTCAGGAAAAACGACTCCTCGGCCGAAGGGGTGGAGGGCTGCCAATCACCTCTCTATTTTAAGATTTCTAGGATGTCTCCAAAGGAGACATCTTCAGGAGGCGATTGAGGGGACCCTTCTGCTTCATTGAGATTGGTGTCAGATGTGATAGACTATTCCGAGGAGTCAAGATGCTTCCTCTTGCATGTTCTCTTCCAAGGGACCTCCTCAGTGGGATACTCTGGAGAGGTTTCAGAAGAGTGGGCAGTACTCTGAGGGACGTCCTGAGGCCTATCATCTCTGTGGACCTGTGGAGAGGGCACGTGAGAGGGTAAAGACACCTGGGCCGAAGAGGGAGAAAGACCCAAAGGAGACTGTGTGTGAAACTGAGAAGTAGTCATAGCTCTCATCACCTCAAAGGCAGACCTAACCCACTCGAGGAGCTCCCAGGATCCGACAAACAAGTTGTTGGAACCAAAGGAATCTCTGGAGCAGAAGAGAGTAGCTCTGAACTAGAGGTAAGAGCTGAATTCACCTGTGCCGAAGCCCCCAGAGGCATAGTAAGATTCAATGAGATCCAAAAAGTCTCCGTGGACCTGACAGGGGAGTGTCGGCTCCCAGAGGTCTCCTGCTCCGGAGGCACAGAGACACTCGTGGAAGATATCACATCTGAGGAAAGTATGAGTCCCGGACCTGAAACCAACACAACCTGGATATCAGAATCTTCCAACTCCGAAGCAGGGGGACAGATCAGAGGAGGAACTGTGGCAGAAGAGGGGGGGTTTGAGTCTGATCCAATTCCTTTGGGCTCAGATCCAACAGTAGTTTGGTCAAAGCCGGTGTCTTCAAAGGTCTCTCTATGGCCCTATCCACATCTTCATCAGATAAGCTCCTGGCAGACCTAGTGGACAGGGGAACTGACCTTGATGTAGTTAGCAAAGGAGAAGGGAGCTGAGAAGAAACTTTTTCTAAAGAGGGAGATTGGTTCCTATGTATATGCTCTGTTGTAACAGTCAGCCCCAATTAAACTCCCTGTTCCAAGTGAGTCTTTGAACCAGGAGGAGAGGTCGGCTCCAAAAGAGCCTTTGGATCCGATAACTTTAGAGCCTTCTGCTTCAGCTCCAATGAGGATCTTGGTTCCGATGAAGGTCTTTTGACAGGTTTGTCAGAAGATTCTGGAGATATATCCTCAGACAAAGGCGACTTCAGAAGGCCTTTCATAATAAGCTTATTTTTACGTTCCATTAATGCCCGTTAATTGAAATTGTGGCAACTAGAACGAGACTCTTGCAGATGAAGAGGCCCCAAGCTATACACACACAGGATGTGTCAATTGCTAAGGGGCATCTTTCTTACACTCTTTTCACATTTTCTGAAGCCCAAGGGCTTACTATCCTGTTTCTGCAACATAACTAAAAAAGAGGGAAAAGACAGTTATTCCCAGACACGCAAACTAAGTCCTCTAATTTAAACAGACTTAAGTGGACCACACACACACACACACACACACACACACACACACACACACACACACACACACACACACATTATAAAAATAAAGAGTGTAAACAAAGAATAAGTATATTTATATATAGATGTAGAACTCTTTTTTTTCTCTAAAATGGAAAAAGAAAGAAGAAAGGAATGTCCTCTAAAATTGGACGTTCCTTAGATGCCCTCTAACTGAAACGGATGTCTAATAAGGGAAAGAACAGGGTAAAGAAGTAGTTCACAATTTGTCTAGCTATTTGTAGAAAGAAAGGAAATAGAAAAGGGAATACTACTATTATGAAAAATTCCAGGAAAAAAAACTCAGAACTTAGCCCACAGCTATGCCACTGAACCTCTTTGCTGTGTGGCAAATGAAATCTGAGGTAAATGTGGGGTTGCATTATGGGTAAAGAATAGGGCCACAAGCTTTGCTGAAGACCTCGAGCTGCAGAAATGGCCGAGACAGATCCAACAGATCAGATCAGACCCACCAGTAAGAAAAAAGGGGAGATTGACAACATCACATCTAAGGCATATCATCTTAACACTAAGAAGATACACATTATTCTTCTGTCATTCTACCATCTCTGTCTTATCCAAAGACGATTCCAAAGCCCCAGTCCCATCAGAAGGGTGCTTTACATTAACCTATTTAGATTATTCACTGAATGAGGAAATTATCTCTGGAAAACTGCCTGGGCTCACCGCTGATAGGTAATCATATTTCTATAAACACAGACCCAATACTGTGTCCAAAAAAATATGTTGGCTCCATAGAGCTAAGCCATTTATCTGCTCTAGTGCTGTTATCTACTTCTAATATGTACATACTTCATTTATTTTTCAATACTGTGTATCTACTAACATATAATCTGCTCTGCTCCAGAACATATGCTGGTTTACAAGCTACCTAGATTTGCTATAGAGCATCATCATAAAGCACACCACTCTTAGTTCTAGATTTGCTAAAGAGCATCATCATAGAGCATACCACTCTTAGTACTTTGGAGTCTTTAAATAATTGAAGATAAACCAACAACTGTCCCTTATTCAGCAGACATTTGCCCATAAACTCAGGTACAATACCAACTATCCTGCTTAGGCTAACACTCCAGTGTACTCAAAATATGAACAAAGTAATTCAAATTTCTACAAGTCCCCAAAATAATTAATAAATACGATAATTTTCACTATCCGGTACATGTTGGCATATTCAAGAACAAGGTAATTTATGCATTTAGATACATCCCTGAAAGGAAGGCCTTTAAGATTTCTTTGAAAAAGCATCTGCAGGTAAAATGGAACAGTCACAGTGGCATACCTTACTACTTTATAACTTATTTAAAATAGTCTTCCAAGCACCACTACTAATAATGTTCCTCCAAGCACCTCTACTATCAATGTACCTACTCTTACAGACTACGTGCAAGATCTTACTCTTGGTAATGTAAATTTAATGTGTAGTCTTTATATGCTAGTAGTTTGTTGCAAGTGCTCTGCAAACCTCTTAAATATATGCGTTTACATGTGTTATTCTCAGTAAAAATCCCTGTATACCTGTGCAGCATATTACATCACATTTACAGTCTTTAGCTTGCTGAACCTTAGTGGAGAACTGTACAATGTTGTAAATATGTTTTGCTAGCTTTTTAATTTCAACTGTAAGCCATGTTGTGTTAGGGTAATTTTTCTTTACTGTGTACATAAATTATATATTACTGTATCCTCAAAATCATATTATATGCAATCTCAATGTCTCAAAGAAATCCTTGATGCATGTGCTGATGCACTTTACAGTTTATGGAGCTTTTCCCCAGGACTATATAATAAATAAGGGGTACATATATGCCAGCAGGTTATTTGTGGTTAGCAAATGGAATAAATAAATAAATAGCTAGTAAATAAATTGGCATGTTTTAAACACCCAGTCCATTTGGAAATGGTATATTACTCTTCAAACTTTACAGCCTGCAGTTAAGGAATATTCTGCCTTTGATGACTACAATTAGAAAAGTGTTTGCCAGTAAATATATTTGAGGTCTAATGAACTCTTAAGTTCATATCGGCTTCTCCATCACAAAGTTCACCTTCCAAGTAACACTGGTACAATGTCTTGGAGGCCTGAGATGATGGTTCCCATTAAGTTAAAAGTGGAGATATATATATATATATATATATATATATAGGTATGCAAGCAAAGATGGCAAAAATGGCATAAAAATAAGCTTTAAAAGAAGACCAGGCCATACCATTATCCAAGAAACTGCAGAATCTGGGGTATAAAAGTGGAAGCTGAGTCTACTGCTTTCTTTTCACATCAGTGAGAAAGATCTAGTCCTTTCAGTCCTTTTACACAAGGTAAGCAAGCCTTTTTTTAAATGGATAACACTTCTGCAGAACAAGAAGATGGTTGTTTGGTGTCTACCTGAAATCCTCTAAGCTGTCAATCTGAAGAACATGATCTCTATATCACTTATTTTTTGTTTCATTAAAAGCTTGCTCTGAAAGAGAGTACAGTTGTATAAAATCTAACATAACAGTAGATGTACTATAATAATAATAATAATAATAATAATAATAATAATAATGTCCTTTTCTTCACTGCTGAAATGTTCTAAACAGAAGGTATCTCCCACCTAAGGCAGCCCCATGCTCAGCTTAATGATCTTGTATGCACAATAATAATAATAATAATAATGTCCTTTTCTTCACTGTTGAAATGTTCTAAACAGAAGGTATCTCCCACCTAAGGCAGCCCCATGCTCAGCTTAATGATCTTGTATGCACCATATATAACACTTATGCTCCCCGCACAGAAAGAAGAGCATAAAAGGGACACTCAGACGCAACTATCCAGAACTGAATTTCTCCAGAACACTCTCCATATGACAAAGGAGTGCATGTGCACCCACAAGGGAAAAATGCAGAAGAAAAAGGAAAAACCCTCAGAAGGAAATCTAAAACAAAAACCAAAACAAACAAGAGGGGGTTGAAGGGAGGGAGTGAATACTGCAACAGTGAAGAGAAGGACATCTACTGTTATGGTAAGACTTTACACAACTGTACTATGTCCTTCTATATCACTGTTACAGTATTCTAAACAGAAGGCAGAGTAAAAAAAAAGCTCAGGAAACAGAATAGGAGGTGGAAGGCTGAGAAGAGCCATCAATAAACCTATATAAAATCGCTTCAGTAAAACCTGCTCTGGCCCTAGAAACCACTTCCTTATAATGCTTAGTAAAAGTATGCATTGAAGATCAAGTATCAGCTTCAAGGATGGAACTGGTGTCCAACCCCTTGAAGAAGGCACCAGAAAAGGCAACAGTTCTAGTGACATGAGTTCCAACAGAAGTAGACAGAGATTTGCCATGAAAAGTATTAAAAAAGGAAATGGGCTTAGATATCCATGGGGAGATGGTTTGCTTAGAAACAGACAAACCCAATGTACTGGGAAAAAAAGGAAACAAAAATCTGATCAGACTTATGAATGGCCTTAGTTTTATCCAAATAATAAATGAGCTGTCTATGCAAATCTAAGGTATGCAGGACCATCTCACTAGCAGACTGAGGAGAAGACAAAAAGGAAGGGAGTTGTACCAACTGATTCAAGGACAACTCATTTATTACCTTGGCCATAACAGAAGAATTAGTACAAAGGCACTTCAGCATCCCCGTGAAAAAACAAAAAGGAAAGAATGGCCATAAGGGCCTGGAGCTCAGAAGCCCTCCAAGCAGAAGTAACAGCAAGCAACAAAGCAGTCTTCTAGGTACAATGTTGCAAACAAACGGAATCTGCAGGCTCAAAAGCAGCCCAAGTCAATTTTTCCAAAACAAAATTAAGGTCCTAAGGAGGAGGAATAGGTTTTCTTGGAAGCCTAATATGCTGGATGCCTTCAAGAAACTGTTTGACTTCAAAACAAAAAGCCAAAGGAGGATTCAAGGACAAACAAGCACAAATGGTTGACAAATGGCCCTTCACAGGAGAATAGGCCAGGCCAGATTGAAGCAACTCACACAAATAAGTGAGGACCAGAGGGGACCCCCACTGGAAAAGGGTCTTGGTTACAAGCATGGCACCAGACAGAAATTCTTTCCATTTGGACATATAAGATTTTCTGGATGAGGGTTTCCTTGCTTCTTGAAAAACCCTGAGTATGTCTTCAGAAAACATGTGCTTGAAAGGGATCAAAATCCTATCATCCACAGTGTCAGCTGAAGAGTGGACAAGTGAGGATGGATGAGTGACCCTTTGTCTTCTGTGAGGAGATCCAACCCAGTGAGGTAACTTTAGGTGGGGGAACTAGTGCTGTCTTGGCCAAAAGGGAGAGACTAGCAAGATTTTTGGGAAGTCCAGCTGAATATTCTCCAGGACTCTTGGAAGTAGAGGAAGAGGAGAGAAAGCATAAAGAAACATCCCCATCAAAGGAAAAGAAAGGGTGTTAGTCTTCCAAGCTAGATGGCATGTCATTCTGGAACAAAAGACAAGAAGCAGCCTGTTCAGAAAAAAGATCTACCCGAGGACTACCCCACCAAATGGACATTGTCCAGAAACGGATTCACTTTAGAAGATCGAATTCCCAAAATCTTGAACCTCATATTATCGAGACCAAAACATCGAGTTTTGGAAACTCGAACTTCTAAAATGAAATGAAAAAAAAAAAAGTCAAATATCGCTTTTGCAGGGGGGGGGGGTTCACCCCCCTGCACCCCCCATGTGGAGGGCTGTGCCCCCCACCCCACCCCCTACTTAAATATACCAACTCCGAGATCGCGCTACAGTGGGGAAAAGGGAAATCTCCCATATTTCACTGTATGCGGAAGCGCAAAACGGGAGATTTCCCACTTCCTGTCAACACCACAAAATAGATAACAACATTACGTACTCACAGAGCGTACAAGAAGCCTTCCTCTGTGTGCACGTAACGTCTTAAGGTAAGTAAAGTGTTATTTTTTTAAAACTTTACATATTCGATATACTGAAATGTCAATCATATGGTCTCGACCATATGACATTCGAGATTTCAGTATTTTGATAATGTAAAGTGCTCCCCCATAAACATATCTCTGCGAAGCATTCATTTGTGAGCCTGTGTTTTGGACCTGCTCAGAGAGTCTGCCACTAGATTGTGCTCTGAAGGAATGTATTCTGCCCAAAAAGTTAACTGATAACTGAGAGCAACCTCCCAAGCCTGAAGAGCCACCCTGCAGAGGAGGTAAGATTTTGTGCCTCCCTGCTTGTTGACATACCACATCACTATAGTGCTGTCTGTGTGCACCTTCAAGGGGCCTGAAGAGAATACTGGGTGAAAAGCCTGAAGTGCCAGAATCAGATCTCTCATCTCTTTTATGTTGATATGACCTGAGTTCAGATGGGAGGCAGAGACCCTGAACTATCCAGTGACCAAAAGAAGTCCCCCATCCCATGTTGAGGCATCAGTCAACAGTTCTTGAGAAGGAAATGGAGGCTGAAAGGGCAGGCCTGGGGTGAGAGCAAACTGTTGAATGTGTCACTCATATTTATTCTTTAGACAAGGAAGAGGGGTACACTGAAGTCCAGAGGGTGACAAACTGAAACATGCTTCATTTTTTGTCTTTTCTTGAAAGGGACATCAGCCCTCACAAATACAGACCCTTGGCAAGATTCAGTAAGAGAACCTGGAATCTCCTCCCTAACCAATATTTGCAGAATCCCCCTAGGACTCTCCTAGATAATCAACTGTGGATCCCCCCTCGATGCCTGGAGCAGATGCAAAGCCTCAGAGAACATGGAAAAAGATGGATCCATACCTCTCAACACATTAGCACAAGAAATCTGGACAAAGCCAAAAACATTGGGGGGACAAAGGTAAAAAACTGGAATAGATTTTAAATATTGCTCCTAGAAACTTAGAAAGTTGCTAGAAAAACAGGATTTGTGTTAGCATGCATTTTCTGAGGGATACGAAATCTGAATCTCATATGTATGTTATTATTTAGTGATTTCATTTCTCAGAGATTTGCCCGAAAACTACAAATTTTATGAGGACCAGACCAAAAATATGAGGCAAAAATCTGGACAGTTAAGAAGTATGGATGGAGCCATGCCTGCCTCTGATGGGGTTATGGCAAAGGAATCCAATACAGATGCTGAACAACCTAAAGAGCTATTACCCACTTCTGTAGGGACATCCAGTGAAGGCTGGATAGCTGAAGAATCAGGCTGAGACTTCTTGGCCTTCTTCTTACCTAGCAGGAGTACCTTGGGGTTAAGGGATTCTGGAAAGAGGTTGTCTACGAATGACTTAGCACCTGGTTCCCCATGAATGTGCGGTGCACTGCTGAAAAGAGGTGGCCCCTTTATGTTTATGGTCTGACCCAGTGACGAGCAGGGCTCCTCGCCGACCTTGCAGCCAGCTGTCCCTGGCCAACCGGTGATTCGTGGCGCTGAGATATCATTACATTTATGCCAGATTCTGACTTAAGGCATTCAGTCATAATACCACAGATGGTGGCTTTGCACCATTGGCTCCTCAGCCAAGCACATACACCAGATGTCATAACCTGCAATTCCTCTTGTACTAAGCAGGATTACTATCGCAACAAAACATCATCAGTAGGGTAAAACTAACCAGTCTCACAACGGTCTAACTATTTAAGCCATTGTTTTTCAAGATAAATGGCCAGGGAAGACAAAGGGCTTCTGAGTGTCTTAGGCACAAATGCCTTACAGATACTACAAGAAGTATGGTCATGGGAAGCACCCAAACAAAAAAGACACTGTTCATGATGATCCTTATTGGGAATCTGCCTCCCACAATGATGTTTTCCCTTCTTGGATGACATGAACTCTAGGTAGCAAAATAAAATACAAGACTAAGAAAAAAAAAATAACAACACCAGCGGGGTACTTCTCTGGCAGCTAGGTATTCAGTAAAGCAACAAGACATTCAGACCAACTAGCAATGATGGCGTTTGAACTTGCGGCAAACAAGCACTGGGTAGCTGTGTTAGTACATCTCTTTTATGCCCTATGCTGTGTGCAGGCAGCATAACTGTGACATGCAGTGCATACAAGATCATTAGGCTTTTGTATACTGGTCAAGCGTCAGGCTGCCCTTGGTGGGAGATTCCTTCTGTTTAGAATACTGTAACAGTGATACAGAAGGACATCATTGCTGTTAGTTGAGCCATAGATATCTTTGTTAGAAAGGTGAACCAGGGTTGCTTTGACCAATACTAAACTAGGAGAGTGACAGTTTTTACTTGCGGTGGTGGTGCTGCGGTAGCATTGTCGCCTCACAATAAGACGTTGTCCTGTTCAGTTCTCAGCTAGAGTGTCTTCTGTGTGGAGACATGTGTGAATGGGCGTACCTTCGTTGAAGGTTGTGCGTCAGGGCTGGCAACTCGGCACGTAAAAATCTACTGCCAATCATTAGCGGACCGGAGTTCCACTGTGGCGACCCCTAACTGGGAAAAGCCAAAAGACACAACAACAACAACTTCAGCTTTAAAATTAGGGTACACAGAGGCAATGCTTGCAGCAGATCCTGGCTGCAAGTGACTGAGGATGCACTACTCCCCACTGCCTGGCTGTGCAGCAGTCTGAGATGAAGTATACAGGAAGCCTGTTATCTATGTGAGAGGCAAACACAGACACTTTTGAATTACCTTAACTTTTTGTCTACACATAGAATGTAAAATATCAGAATTTCCACACAGCGAGAGCGAAGCAGAGTAATTGTAGACAAACTGTTTATTAAAACAAAAACACACTGCAGGTAGGATAAGCGCTTTCACTCAAAATATGAGCTTCTTCAGATCACTTTAACCAAAAGAAGTGAAACCTTTTATATAAGAGGACCATAGTTAATTGTTGAAATACTAGCTCAATCAATCAATTAACAATAAAGGTAATCAGCACATCCAACCTTAAAGGAATATAGAATATTAGACGCCTGCAAGAAAAGTAAAATCAAAAATACCTAAAATCATCATATAATTAAACCTTCTATGCTTGTATATATATTCCCACATAAGACATATTAACATTTAAAACAATGAGAAATATAGGATAAAACATGTATTACTGCAAAATATATGTATATATATATAAAAATACTATTACTATACACTAAGAAACAAAATTGTAAATACATACATACTGATTCAGAAATACATGTAAAGATAAGTCAGATTTACATATAAATTTAGATGATTTACTGCATCCTGTTATAGATTTGATTTATATGTAAATCTGACTTATCTTTATCTGTGGCAATTTATAAAGTCTCAAGACTGAGAGCTGTTCTTAAGGTGGTCAGAGTCAGGAGGACTAGTAAGAATCTTTTTACAAGTAGATATACTACTCCTTTGAGTTGAAGATCAAAAGCCTTATAATCTGAAGTCTTATAGGTTAGTTCCCCAAACATAATCTAATGTGCCTGGGTGAGCTTCTGCTCCAAAACGGAAGAGACCAAATATGAACCCATATTAAGGACACAGTGAGGTGCCATCACTGTAACTATTTCACAAAGTTTAGGCATTCATGACAGGGCATGTTACATGATTTCAAAGACTGTGAAACTATCACCTAATTTTTTCATGTGTAACCTGGAGCTAAAAACCATAAGGACAGATGAAAATATGTAGCCTAGGGCCTTGGAAAAAAGTCCTTGCTGTTGACTATGTTGTGAGATATAAAAACATCTATCATCATCAGCAGCAGCAGCAGTTGCTTCCTGTCCTAAAGTGGGGTTATTACACAAAATGGGGTGTCCGTAACAATTCCCAGAAATTTCTTGATCTGAAAGGGAAGTGATCTATTTTTTGGTAGCTGAAGGAGGCTCCTAAATTCCAGAAATAGTGTGGAATATCTTGAAGTGCTATAATCAGGCAATGCAATTAGTCCACCTGTAGCTGTCCAAATAAGGGTAAATGTGAACTTCATCAGTTGCTGGTGAGCACATATTGAGGCCAGGTATCCAATGGATATGCTAAGCACAACTGAAACATGAAATAGTAAGAAGGTGAACTGGTAAGGGAAATTCCAACACAAAACATGAGAAAATGCCTGTGAGCTCTGTGGATGGGGATTTGTACTTAGGCATTCTACATGGCCAAGGGTAACATAAATGCATGACGAAAGGTAACACGACTACAATGTCAACATTTTAACCTCTTTGTTCTAATAAACTAGAAAGCCTATTCACAGACCTTCCTTTCTGAAGGATGAAAGGTAACACAGACTACAATGCCATCATTTTAAGCTTTTTTTGCTCTAATAAACTAGAATGCCCATTCACAGATCTTCTTTCTTTGTTATCAGAAAAGCCTGAAACATATATCTTTACTCCTGTCTCAGAGATTAGCTGTTTGAATATTCAGTAAGTACTGAATTGCAGCTAATGCAGAGTATTAGGTCGGCGAGGAGTAAGCCATGGAATGGAAAGGGTACAATACTTTGTAGTGAGACCTGTTGTCACTACCTCTCTGATATATTCTAGATGTAGGATTATTGCTAAAGGTAAGAATAAGTTATTGTTGAGTCAGTTTGGAATAGGCTCTGGAACTCAAGGTATAAAACTCAATAGTGAAACTTGCTGACAATAGTTTTCTAACATATCTGGCTAATGTTATCTGAGGCCATGTAATTAAATATGAGTAAATCTCCTTCCTATAGTCTGAAGGGGAGTTGTGGCCTAGAATAGATGATGATGGCTTGTTTTAGCTCAGCAGATCCTGTTTGGGCATCCTGCAGACTACTACAGCACCAGGAACGAGAAGGAGAGACTTTTTGCTGATCTAAGTACCTTTTTGGCTTTCTTTTGACTGTTTTAAGCTAAGCACACTTTAAAAAGCCGTTTTTTACTATTGTATGCTGCATTTCTGCTGCATTGTACTGTTAATTCATTTTTTAATGTGTGTGCACTCGTTTTTCCTGTTTAAACTTAAAATTTAAACTGAATTTATAACTGCAGACGTCACACTCAAGTGCAACAGCCTTTTCTAAGCATTAATACTGTTTTAAGTGTTTTTTCCTGCTTAAATTAAAAAAAATACAAATAAATACTATTTGTACCGCTTGTTTCTCGCCCTTTGCTATACTGGAATAGTTTGGATCCCAGATCTGCTGGTTTCAAGACTTTAGTTTGTGTTTCTGAGTGGCCCAGACCTTGTTGTGGTAGTGGGAGGTCTTTCTACTTATCAGTGAGAGTGGTAAGTATTAGAACAGCATATCTGCTGCAAGAGGAGTGGTCTTCAGCTCTGAAATGTGTCTTATTGCCCGTTTTGGGCTAATTCATATCCCCTTTCAAGTTTCTGAGTTAAAAACCCGTGTTTGCATGGGTTTGCACTTGTTTTAGCTCAGCGGATCCTGAATGGCCATCCTCCAGAATACTACAGCACCAGAAATGAGAAGGAAAGACTTTTTGCTGATCTAAGTACCTTTTTGGCTTGCTTTTGACTGTTTTAAGCTAATCGCACTTTAAAAAGCCACTTTTTACTGTCATTTTCTGTATTTCTGCTGCATTGTACTGTTAATTTATTTTTCCTGTGTGTGCACTTGTTTTTCCTGTTTAAAACTTAAAATTTAAACTGAATTTATAACTGTAGGCATCACACTCAAGTGCGACAGTTTTTTTTGTGCATTTATATTGTTTTAAGGGCTTTTTTTCTGCTTAAATTAAAAAAAATACTATCTGTACTGCTTGTTTCTTGCCCTTTCCTATACTAGAATAGTTCAGATCCCAGATCTGCTGGTTTCAGGACTTTAGTTTGTGTTTCTGAGTGGTCCAGACCTTGTTGTGCCAGTGGGAGGTTTTCTGCTTATCAATGACAGTGGTAAGCATTAGAGCAGCCTATCTGCTGCAAAAGGAGTGGTCTCCAACTCTGAAATTTACCTTATTGGCAGTTTTGGGCTAATTCCTACCCCTTTCAAGTTTCTGAGTTAAAAACCCATTTTTGTGCGAGTTTGAGCTTGTTTTAGCTCAGCGGATCCAGTTTGCATGTCCTGCAGACTACTACAGCACCAAAAACGAGAAGGAGAGACTTTTGCTGATCTAAGTACCTTTTTGGCTTTCTTTTGACTGTTTTAAGCTAATTGCACTTTCAAAAGCCATTTTACTATTGTTTGCTGTATTTCTGCTGCATTGTACTGTTAATTCATTTTTACTCTGTGAGCACTTTTTTTCCTGTTTAAAACTTAAAATTTAAACTGAATTTATAACTGTAGGCCTCACACTCAAGTTTTTGTGCATTTATACTGTTTTAAGTGCTTTTTTTCTGCATAAATTAAAAAAAAAAGAAATACAAAAAAAATACTATCTGTACTGCTTGTTTCCCACCCTTTCCTATACTAGAATAGTCCATATCCCAGGTCTGCTGGTTTCAGGACTTTAGTTTGTGTTTCTGAGTGGTCCAGACCTTGTTGTGCCAGTGGCAGGTCTTTCTGCTTATCAGTGAGAGTGGTAAGCATTAGGGCAGCCTATCTGTCACAAGAGGACAGGTCTCCAGCTCTGAAATTTACCTTATTGGCCGTTTTGGGCTAATTCCTATCCCTTTCAAGTTTCTGAGTTAAAAACCTGTGTTTGCGCGAGTTTGCGCATTACGCAGCACCGCTTAGCTAAGGTTAAACTATTCCCGGTGCCTTATACTCTGCTCTTCAGTTTTTCCCTTAGAACCAGCCAGTTTCTTAATTGTAGCACTTGAATCTGTTTGTTTGTGCTCGGCACTGGTTCAGAACAGCTGACAGCACTAAATAAGTCACAAATCTCTGAAGCACTCAACCTTTCTCACTACCTCATGGCTAACATCTCTTTGTTACTTATCTTCCTCAAAGTTACCTTGAGGAAACACCCAGTACTTGCTACCCTCACTGTCTTGAGGAAAAAGTGATTACCCAGGCATGTCCAAGGGACAGCTTCTGATGTTCTCTCCTGTCTACTTGATGAATCTGGGCATCTTGGGGCAATGTAGCAATTGCCTCATGTACACCGACAACCCTCTCTTCCTACCACCCAACACTACAACCTGTGAGAGATGCACTTATCTAGCCAAACTGGAGCCAAAGCTCTCTCAACCCAAGACTGAACTTGTCAGTCAGGAGGAGAAGGCAAACACTTACTCCACACCACACACACCACATAGCCCCAGTACATCTACACCACCAAGATCCACACATAGATACACAAAATCATTCCTGGAGGCTCTCAGTAAGAATCCACCCAAACAGAGACCTCTAAAGCAGAAACGCAAGCAACCTCCAGCCCTCACCACAAGCCAAAAGACACATAACACACAGACTTAGTGTGCCACTCAACCACTGCCCATAAGGCAAAACTATGTACCTAACACACTGATCACAGGTGACTCTATAGTCAGGCACACTGATGTTCCACTCACCAGAATAGACAAGGAGAAGGTTACTGTTAGCTGCCTGTCTGGTGCCAGGATCCGCCACATAACCCATGCACTCAGGTCACTCCATAACAAGTGCAAATATGGCTCAGTCATTGTCCATGTTGGTGTGAATGACCTGAGACATACCTCTCTGGATTACATGGAAAGAGACATGGAGGAGCTCTCTGATCTGGTAATCCAGGTAGGTATAACCCTAGCCCTGAGCGGCATCCTACCTTTGCCCACAATGATACCGCAATACAAGGACAATATGATTGACATCAACAATTGGCTAAGCTTCTGGTGTCATTCAAAGGGGATCGAGTATTTGTCTGCCTGGGACAACATGGTTGACAGGACATGATGGTTTGCCAGAGATGGCCTGCACCTGTCGGCCCCTGGGATTCCGGATACTAGCTAAGGCTCTTGCCACCTCTATTAGTGCCTTTTTTAGGCAAAGCTCAAAAACAAAACCACCACTGTAACTGACACAGGCAAGTAAAACTGAGGGTAATGCTACTCAACGCTATCCTCAAAATGCACTCACTTGAGGCACTACTTAAAATGGAGAATAGAGAATATCGATATCTGTGCACTGACTGAAACCTGGTTCAATGCTCCAGAGAGCACCCATGCATTATCAGGATATAATTCATACCATACCTTTTGGCCATCAAACCAGGACTGGAACACCAAGGGGGGAGGTGTGTCCATATTCATTAAGGACAACCGCATCTCCAGGTTAGTTGCCCAACATAATTCATCCGAAACTATCCAAGTGCAACTAACTCTAGGCAAAACTGCAATCCATATTGTAGCTTGCTACAGATCCCCCACCATGCCCCAGGATTCCCACTCCTCTTTTCTTGATATAATAGAGAATATCAGGGTCCAACCTAACACCTTAATATTGGGCGATTTCAACTACCCCACCATTAACTGGGAAAACTACTCTTGTACAAACCCCTTTCCTCAACGCTTCCTAGAATTCATAAACTCCAATGCCCTGGATCAACTTGTCCACACCCCTACCAGGGGCAATAATATCCTAGACCTAATAATTACCAACATGAGTGACAGGTGCTCCATACCTAAAGTCAGCTCCTCATTGGTCAGATCCGATCATAAACTAATCACCCTAGATAGCCACATCCTGCTCCCACCCCCACTAAGGAAACCACAGTAAAAAAAAAACTTCTCCAAAGCCAACTTCGTGCTTCTTAAGGCAAAAAAGGCCAACTTCACGACATCCATGCAGATGGACAATACAGTTACCACTGTCAAATCTTACACAAATGCACTCTATAAGCACATACACGGATGCATGGATCATGCTATCCCTAATAGAACCAAGACTAAGTCTTTTAAAAAAAAAGAAACCAATCTGGTGCTCCCCTGCCACAAACAAACTCTACAACAGAATAAAAAAACTGTGGCATAAGACAGTAAAATCCCATGAGTGGTGGAGCTCCCTGGTCAGCCTCAGCAGGAAGACGAGATCCCTCATAAGATACTCCAAAGTGAACTATGAAAACAAGATTGCCACTGACATGAAGGACAACCACAAAGCATTCTACAGCTATGTCAAGAATCTCAATGGCAACAACTAGATCTGCACTGAGTTACAGCACAATGGCACAAAATTCACGGATCCAACTGATATCACCAACATCCTAGCTGATAGGTTTAGTGTCAACTTTACCCCCCTCACCTCCAAAAGGGCCCATATCCATACCGGAAGAATGTAGTGCCCCTGCAATCACAACTGAACAGGTGAAAGCTGCGCTATCGAAAGCCACGAACACAGCATCCATGGGACCGAACAACATCCCTGGCTGCGTTCTACACAAACTTCAGAATGAACTAGCCCCCTAGGAAGCACCATCTTCAATCATAGCCTCTCAACAGGCTTTGTACCCACTGAATGATGCACGACAACAGTTGTACCACTCCACAAAGGGCAGCCACCAAGGACCCCGGGAACTATCACCCTATTAGCCTGACGAGCCTAGTCTACAAGGCCATGGAATGTATCATCATGGAACTCATAAACAAGGATACTGGTAACCTCCAAACTTTGGACCCCACCCAGTTTGGATTTGTGAAGGGCAGATCATGTCTCCTGAACCTGACTTGACTTCTTTGAAACAGTCACCAAAGCCATGGATGAGTGTAAGGCAGTCCATACATACTCTTTCGACCTCGCCAAGGCTTTTGACACCATCCTCCATTCTGTATCATAGATAAACTCACCAATTTGGGTATAAATCCATATGCCACAAGAAGGGTCGCCAACTGGCTCACTGACAGAACCCACACTGTAAAAACTGCAGACTCCAAATCAGACTCCAAACCTGTGACAAGTGGAGCACAACAGGGTTCAGTCTTGGGTCCCCTCCTGTATGGGATCTACTTCTCTGAAGTACAGGCTAACACAGAGGACCTCTGTCTGACAAAGTTCGCAGATGACTGCAAACTGGGTGCCAAAGCTGAGTCCCCAAACGACATGGACATCCTGCAAAAGGGACTCACTGAGACTGATGCTTGGTGTCAGAGCCATGGCGTTAAGCTCAATGCCAAAAAGTGCAATGTCATCCCCTTTGGTAAAAACCTTGTACCCACAAACTACCACATAGGCAGCAGCCCACTTAACGTCGAAGGTGTGATAATAGACCTCTGGACTCTAGTGGACAGTAGCCTCTCCTTTGATAATCACATCACCACAGTAGTCGGGAAATCCTTCTACATGGCACACCTCATCATGAAAGGGTTCTCATCTAGGAAAAAAGGTGTCATTGTCCCCCTCTACTCCGCTCTCATCAGACCCATTATAGAGTACAACTCCCCATTTGGAATGTACCTCACAAAGCATTTGCAACACCTGGAAAGGCCACAAAAATACCTCACAAAGAAAATTATGGGACTCAAGCAGTTACCCTAGGCTGACCGCCTCAAATACCTCCGGCTTTACTCAGTAGCATATCACCTACCCCGAGGTGATCTCTGCCTAACATACAAAGCTAAGTCAAACCCAGAGCTGTTGGACATGCTACATCTAAAGAAATCCCAATCCCTCAGAGCCACACACTCTAGAAAACTAAACCTCATCACCACAATTAACAGAACATGCTGGAGGGATAGATTCCTGCTCCAGAGACTTCCCGTACTCTGGAACAAGCTAATTATCTATGTCGAACAGAGTTCTTCACTAGCACTCTTCAAGAAAAATCTTGATGAGTGGACGGGTAATAGGAAATTCACCCCGAGAATCACTTTGGTGGCCTTGCTAAACAGGGGCGCAGGTAAATAGCATCCATGGGTGGCGAAAGCCAGGGAACCTTGTTGGCTAGACTTACATATGCTCTAAGGCTGATAGCCTAGTACCTACCTATGAACCCATGGAGACCATCACTGGTTGCTAACATGTGATATGTGTTGCCAGGAAAAAAAGACTGCTGATGTTGACTGTTTGCCTTTCCAAGATTGTTATCAGTTCTTGTACATATTTATTTTATGTGTGTTGCTGTTGCCAGGCTTGTTTATGGTAAAATGAACATGATGTTCTAGGGAAGGTCCAAGAATTTTTGTAAAAGAGTGAAGGAGGATATTAGCCTCAGGCAGATGTCAGACCATTGCACTTGAGTTCTAGGATAATCAGACATCCCCAAAGTGAGGAAGATTTCCCAACCACCCTACCTTGGAGGTCAGCTAGATATTCATCTGTAAAAATGAAAGTAGTCTGTAAAATTTTCAATTCTTTTTAGCTGCAAAATTTATGGTTGCTTGCTTGCTCACAAGAGTCCTTCAGGTCCATCCATATTATTTCAAAGAAAGGTATGTACATCTGTTTATTTATTTTCTGTTTCCAATTTGATCTTTACTGTGTACGCTTGGTTGATTTGAGGGGATAGTTTTCAATAGCCCATGATGTCCACAGGAAAAAAATCACCAACAAATACCACTGTGGAAGACAGCTTCCCCCAAAACACTACAATTTACAGTGTTTCTTTTGTGTGGATGAAGACCATTAAGGTATAGCATGTCAGTACTGCAAGACTTTCAATAAAAACATCTTGATCCATCGAGTCCACCATCCCAGGGCCTTTGTACAATGGAACATGAGATATCCCTTTCCCAGTTGCACAGCATTCCTTAAGCAAGGGGAAAGAAACTTCACCATGGAGGAACACAGACATCATAAACTCAATAAGCTAAGGAAGTCATTAGCAAAAGAATCAATGGGAGCACAGTGTGTGGCCTTAGAGACCACATTAGTTCTTTGCAGGTCAAAATGTGTCAGTGTCGGACAGAAGCAGCCTTGTCTGCCCTTCATGTGATTGCCTGCATTATAAGAGTCCAAAATATCCCATATGGAGGCAAACAGGCTTTCACATCAAAAACCAGCCAGACTCTAATTATATCAGTAACTGTGCTCTAGTCGGATGCTAGGTCCCACTTGTTTACTGAAATATATACTAATACACAGGACAGCAGTTTCTCCCTGGTAATTGTGTGCAACCCCCCCCTCTTTCATACAGCCTGATAGCTCTAAATGAACATTCTAGAGTAGAGGGTATGGCTCCTACTATTATACCAGTTCTCGCATATTCTGAAGTTTTGCGTGTACTAAAAGCCAACCTATGGGTGCCTACCATCAGTGGTGCTTGTCTCAGTACATTTTTTTTTAACTATAACAATTTGCAAAAAAAAATACAAGATGGCATGAAAGCAGGCTATCCACCCCAAAATTTGCAAAAAAAAAAAAAAAAAATACAAGATGGCACAGGAACAGGCTACTCACCCCAAGACCTCTGCATCTTCTATCTCAGACACAAGCCTTACAACTACATCTAAAAGAAAAATACCCCTATCATGCAGAGATATCTGAATCAAAGTTAGATGATGAAGAAAAACTGGTCTGTTAAAACAAGACACACTCCCTACTGGGCTGTAATATACCCTATGATGAAATCACTGCTTTGGGGTCCCCGCTGGATAATGTCTTCCTTTGGGCAATTATGAACTTCAAGAAAGGACATTTTTGGTTAGGGGAATCAAGCAGTTGTCTAACTTCCTAAAGAGATGGCTGAAGTGTCTGGGCATAAAACAGCCCAGGCTCACTGATATTTTGCCATTTATCCTGACCTTCAAAAATGACATTAATAATGCCTTACTAGAGCCAGACACCTTGCTATCCATTCCCCAAAAAATGACTGTTTGTACCATGTCCTGAAAATACCCATACAGAAATGTTATGATGGCTATCAGTGCATTTTCAGTGGCCACAGCCAGAGGATCTGAGCTGAACTGTGGATTCAACAACATTCCCAGAAATATGGAAAGCAAGGGACTGATTTGTTAAAAAGATTTACATACTACTTTCCTTTGAGTTAGGGACACCAAGTGCCAGACATCAATCATACAGTATTAGGAGATATTCTCAAGTCAGCAGAGGATATGACCAAATATACACATGGAGGACCTTGACAGAGGTTCTCTAAACAGATCCATATAGTGCTAAAAGTGAGAAAGCATGGAATGATTTGTAAACATGATGCCTTACACATTTGTGTGGTTGTGGAATGGGGTCACCAATAGGCTTGGCTATTGGAAAGTATTCTAGTCACAGGATCCAGACCCTCCCTGGTGTGAAGGGTCTATTTCTTAATGCATCCCTGGAGGCCTGTTTTTCAGCCATCCTTTCCTAGTTATTTTTAAGAGTCTGAAAGAAAAAGACTAGGCAATGCTCTTACTGAATTTTCTACTAAATGCAGTCTATGGCAGACCAGTGCAAAGATGTAAGAAATGAACATTTGAAAATAGACAACAATCTAAGAAGGGAAGAAGGGGTTACGGCAGGTAGCAAGGCAGTGGAAAGGGAAAGAGACCCTTCTCAGTGATGAAGGGTGTGGAAAATAACTAACTACAACCTCCCAACCTATTCCCGTCAATCCTAGATAAGATTTTCCTTGATCGGCCACAACTGGCTTGATCAGTTGCCTTATTCCTGAGTGTGTTATCCTTTGGATGAGATGTTAAACCAAAGTCACATCTTCTTGAGTTGGTAGTAGCTCAAGTGGATGTAAAAGATCCTACAGCACATATTGAAAAGAGTAAGGATCCTTTATTTAACTCAACATAAAAACATCATTTATACATTTACAAGATGTACATATTTACAGGAACATATATACACATTTCTGTTTTTTTAGTATTTATCATTTTTTTCTTCCATAATTAACACCCATTTATTTCATAGCCATGATCTAAGTTTTCACAATATATCTTCCAAAATCTATTTCCCATTAAACAACATTTCATTTAGTCTTTCATTCCAAACAAAAAAGTTATCTGTGTTGTCCATTTTCAATACTCTTCAACTGTTGGGTTTGGATCTAATCCTCGGATCCAACTCAGCCATAACTAGCACATGTCCACCAAAAAGCACTCAAGCTCCTCCAATACCCATAATGTACCAATCCCTAACACACCTCAGATCTTGTTTGATGGTTTACTTAAAGTAGGAAGTACTAATATCATATTCCTGACAGAAGAAACTATATCTGGAGCTCAACATGAATGACAGTGATGTCCTTATTAGCTCTTGTTCTTCCAGAAATGAACAGTGAAAAATATTGGAGTTCGCAAGTGGGAAGTTGAGGAAAAATGAAAATGGACAACACAGATGTAACATTATGGTAAGTACATAACTTTTTTTTATCTGATGTCAATTTTCATTCACTCCTCAATTGTTGGGACAGAGTACCCAGCTACCCAAAACCTCGGATGGACTCTAATGGAAGGATATTCCTGAGCACAATTGAGCCAAAAGCTGCTCTTCCCCATGAGACCAGATCCAGTTTGTAATAAGTGATAAAAGTATGAGGACTGGCCCAGGTTGCAGCCGCACATATGTCATCTATGGAAGCCCAAGATAGAAAGACTGAATATGTTGTCATGGACCTAGTGGAATGGGCTAAGGGTTTTGGTAAGGTTAGACCCAACTTGTTGGAGACAAATGATATGCAATCCATCTGGTTAAAGTTACCTTTCCAACTGATTTGCCCAATTTAGAATCTGCGAAGGACACAAATAATTGATCTGTCTGCCTAATTTGTTTTATTCTCTATAACTAAAAACATAATTGTCTGTGAACCACTAATAAATGCAACATATATTTACCTCTGTTTGCAAATTTAGGAAAGAAAACTGGGAGATTAATGGACTGGTTGATACTGGATTCTGACACCACCTTAGGAAGGAAAGAAGGGTTGGTATGTAATGTTACTCTATCTCTATGAAAAATCAAACAGGGAGGCTTAGAGGACAATGCTTGAAGTTCTGAAATTCTTCTACCAGAGGAAATGGCCACTAGAGAAACAGTTTACCAGGTCAGGAATTTAAGAACAAATATTGCTGCTGATTCAAGGGGGGGGTTAATTAATGCCTGCAGTACCAAATTTAAATCCCATGGTGGAGTAGTGTCTTTATGGGGGGGTTGCAGCAGGAGAGTGCCTCTCAAAAAGGCCTTACAAAGTTTAGATGAAGCCAGGGAAGAATTCCTAAATCCAATATGAAAGTTAGAGACTGCTGCTAATTGGTCTCTAATGGTTGAGGAGCTAGCTCCTTCATTAAAAATTGTTGTAAAAAATTCAAAAACACTTTGTACAGGGGCTGACAAGGGAACAATAGGTTTCTGATGACCCCAAAAAACAAACCTTTTCCATTTACTTCTATAAAGTTTTTTTATAGAAGCGTTTTGGGAAGATAAACGTATGTGACGGACACAGGAAGACAGCATCGGTTATCTGGCTATTCAAGGAGGAGGAGAAATCACAACATTAGCTTGAGGTTTGAGATATCCAGATGAATCATGCCTGATGGGTGATACAGGAGGTCTGGAATCAGATCCAGAATCCAAGGTGGGTAAAGTAGATGAGGCCACAGAAGACTTGTATAATGCCAAGAAGGCTTTGGTCAACAAGTCTTCTTTGGTTCAGTTAGTCTTTCAAATTCTTTGGTCTCCACTCAGTTGTTTTCTGTTTGAAGTATCACAATAAGGGTTGTTAGAAATGTAGTGCTTAGGCCCAGTTTCCTACATTAAATACTCAGATAAACTTTAACTTCTGCCCTCTTTGCTGAAGCTCTAAAAACTACAATAGCTATCAACAAATATAGCACAATCAAAGATATAAGATTAGTTCCCCTACAGGGTACTTATCCGAAAACTCTGGAAGTCATGCCAAACAGAGGGGCTGATAAACAGCAGTGCAATATGCATTGATCTGCACTTATACTGCAAAGAGAAAAACTAAGATATTTTTGGCGGATGTTCATTCAACATCACTTACATGCTGATGTCCAGATAGAAGGGTGTCCACCAGCCCAGGAGGGGTTGGGTACAAAACTCTGGAAGCTGGGATAGACATTGGGCCTTCTGCAGCAGAACTCCCAAGAAGTTATCTGTATTGCAACAGTGGGCAGCATAATAAACATCAGTTATACATTGCAATATGAAGAAATCAGCTGGTCAATGAATGAAACTATGCCAAGCTTGAATGTAACTAGTAAATAAAGACTATATAAATCCATCTCAAAAATGTGAATACCTTTGCTTTCTTTTTTGGTGAAATATTTTCTTGCTCATACATAGCCATTTCTTTTTCTTCCAAATGTTTTCGTAACCTTGGCCCTTTCGGTGGGGGTGATCCTTTAAATTCTCTTTCATATGTAGTTTGCCAAGTAGTTGCTTTTGATTTACAAGGAGGAATAGTTTTACTGTGTTGGTTAAATATCTTAATAAAAGAAAAAAGAAAACAGCAAAAGAATTATTAACAGAATTATCATAAAGTTTTAAATTACAAACAAGGTAAAATGGTCACAAAGTAAAAGTAGTTAATCTGAAACTGCCACTGAAATAAAAATGTCATAATCAACAATATTTTAAAAGCAGTTCTTTGTCAAACTTAAATGTAAGTAATAAATAAAGCTTGGGTAACTCCATCTCACAAATGCTAATACTTCACAATACTTTCATGACAACCATTTTTAGTTCTGGGAGCAGACGCACCAGTAAAAACAGTTTTCTTGAAAGTGTATGTAAAGAAACACAATGATTTATAATACTCAGTAGTATGACTGTCTACCTGTGCATTTCACATAGGAAGTAGGTCTCTTAAGCATCACCATAAGACTATAGTCTCACAAACTGTATCTCTAACTCAGAGTGATTGAGACAGATCGAGCAGTAACCAGGTGTCAATGCTGACAAGAACACTCTCATATGGATTACGCAAATCTGTAACACGGCACTGAAGATAACCACCATCATCCAGCAACATTTTATAAAAGCCAATTCAGAACATGGCTCATACTAAAATTAATTTTACAGCACATTTGCTAGCTTGACTTACTGACAAGTTCATAATAGGGAACAGAGAGCCAACAGCATACATTTCATTCAGGAAACACACCACAGTGCATCCACATTTAAGAGCCTATAGCCCCCTCAACAATAGAGAATGGATTACAGACCATGGAGAAAAGACTATTTGGTAACTTGCAAAACAAGCTTAATTTTTTAAGCACATTCCTCTAGTGAGTGATGTAAGCTGTATCCCCCAGTTTATCTAAGAGTACGTGAACAGAACTCAGCCACCATACAAATGTGCTATGAGGAAAAAGTAAGCAACCACACCACAAAGAATACAACTAAACTAGAGCAATGCTATAATAAAATAGCTACATTTCTTAACAACCAGCCATACTCTACACATCATTGTATTGCCCTCATGCACCTTAATGGGCTTGAGCTACCTACCCTTCTCACCTATTCTTAACTTCAGTTTGCACACAGATTAGTCTTCCACCCTGAAAAATGCCCTACACTAAATGCTATACTACAACTCCACTCTACAAACAGAGCTCTCCACGCTACTGACAATCATCTCCTCTCAATTCACAAAGCTCACAACAAAGCTGGAAATGCTCTTTGCTCCAATTGTATCTCAAAATCCTGAAACTCAGTTTTTGCTCCAGTCAGACTCCTTAACCATGCACATATATTCAAAGATAAATTAAAACTGTTCCTGATTTACTCATGGTTATGCACCTGCTATTCCCCAGGCTAAATTATTGTGCCTAGCTGTTTAGCTTTGGTTGGCTGGCTGCAAAATTGGAGTGCCTCTAACACCATCCGGATAGTAAACTGATATATATATATATATATATATATATATATATATTTTTTTTTTTTGCTCTTGCTCTGTTTCAGTGATATTTTACATTCCTGTGCTGCATTTATTTATTGGTTGAATTTATCACTGCTTGCACCTGTAAAGTAATCCCATATGCTTGTTACTGCACTTCTTTTTTCTGTTCTGATTCTGTCTCAGATTTTATTCCCACCCACCCGCTCAACTGTTGTTGTGTTCTTAAAACTTGGTGGCTTTTGAGTTGCCTGCCTCTACTATAAATTTGATATTGGACACTCTTCCCATTCCCATCTCATCAGTTCATTATATCGACTACAGTGAGATCACTTGGGAAGGCCCACCCCTTATTTTCTTAACCTTGAAACATCTTCTGCCCCCCCCTACTTAAAATAAATTCAGCTGCTTTTACTGTATTTGTGTCTCTTCCTACTTTATTTTGCTTTTCCTGCTTTTTATTAAAAGTGTTCATTTGCATTCATTCTGCTGTGTTTATTACTGCTGGTTAGTAGCCTGATTAAAAAAAAACTTAGTTGCCTGATTAAATTGTAATTAATACTCTAAGTCTCTCAGTTTTGGTTTAAGGACTTGGGCTTCAGGCCAGTTATTTTATATTAAGAAGGTTTCTGGTCTACACTCTTGTGGGAGGAGAGGGTGGCCTCTGCCCTTCTGAGCTGGGAATTGCTAGGCGAAGGCTCTTTGTGTCTGTTATTCTGTCATAGTTCTGGTTTAAGCACTTGGACTCCAAAGCAGTTATTTAACATTGGGAGGGTTGTGGTCTAGATTCTTGTGGCTGGAGAGTGTGGCCTACACCCTTCTGAGCTGGGAATTGCAGGTGAAGTCCTATTGTGTCTGTTATTCTAAGAATCTTTATTCTGGTTTAAGCACTTGGGTTCCAAACCAGTTACTTTACATTGGAAGGATTCATAGTCTAAACTCTTGTGGTAGGAAAGAATAGTCTACACCCTTCTAAGCTGGAAATTGCTGGTTGAAGGCCTATTGTGTCTGTCTTCTTGAGTGTCTTACTTCTGGCTTAAGCGCATGGACTCTAAAACCAGTTGTTTTACATTAGGAAGGTTTGCGGTCTAGACTCTTGAGGCGGAAGAGTGTGACTTACACCCTTCTAAGCTGGGAATTGCAAGTGAATTGCATGCATTATTTAAATTGTTTATTTTTTTTTTTTGCTGTATGCACTTTGAATTTCTAGTACTTCTGCATTTTATAGCACATGCTAGATTCTGACTTGCTGAATCTAGAATGCTTTGTATCACTTGAACACAAAAAACAGCTCTTCACAGAGATACTGAATGATCTGAGGCATCCGTTGCTTCCAATTAATTACAAGTGCCTGCTTTTGCTCTGATATTGTATGTTTAATTTATTTTTGCATTCTTGAATTGTCTGAACTGTTTTTTGCCACATTTTACTGAATACTGTACTAGTTCAGCTGTAGCATAGCCCAGTTCCAGTTCTGCTGTTTATGGGTCTGTTTTGTAACTTCTGAGCATCAAATTCAAGTCATCCTTGTAGGTGAAGGCCTGTCAGCACCCTTTTTGGAGGCAAGTGCTGTCTGGGTCCCATCTTATCGAGGGTGACTGGAGTAGTTCTCAGAGACAGGGTCTTTATTGGCTAGTTTGAGTTAAAAGGGTTATGTCTTGTTTTGCTTAAGAACTGTGTTTGTACTTGTCTGCTTGTAGGGCACCATCATGCACTGCTGCATAGCGGTGGTCATGGTTGGTAGTTTAGATGCAAATGTACTGCTTGTTAAATTTTCCCTTAGCACTTAACTTCTAGTCATCCAGAGATTTTCATAGCCCTACTCAGGTGGAACACTAAGGCTAGCCTCAGAGGTACTGACACATCTCTCACCCACTAGCCATTCCTAAGTGTGACCTCTTTTCCTGACCATATAAATTTATCTAACACTATGGATGGACAATTTTCCAGTTTCCCCAGCCAGCTTGGTCACCACGGGCATCCTGAGGCAGTGTAGCAACTGCCTCGTTCACTGACAACCCTTTACTCCTAGTCTACATAAATTAAACATGGGAGACGTGCAACTACATTAAGAACCTTGAATCCATGCTCTCTCACACACCAGTTAGTACATATGACAATGAGTGGATTGTCAGCATGCACACCTCACCTACTCCACCCAAACCCACATCACACATATCTACACATGCAGAGGTTCTCCCCAGAAACATACCTAAACACCAGAGATGTCCCCAAACACAAACACAAGCACAGTACACAATACACATAACAAGCAAAAAAGTACAGTTGTGTACACTTACCATAAATGTAGATGTTCGAGTGTATTCACTGTTGCAGTCATTACATTTGGGTAATCTGCTGGCAGGTTGCCCTCAGTCGGCCTGAATTCCAAAGTCTTGGATCCTGCATCAGTTGCTGTATTCTCTTCCATGACGTCAGGTCATCAGGGGTATAAAACATGCAGCCGACACCATTTTCTTTAGTTTTTCTTGCCCCCGATGTCAGGTGCCCCCAAAAAGGTAGCAATATTATATATATATATATATATATATATATATATATATATACATACATGCATCATTGTAAACTTTACCTTCATCTACAAGCAAATACACCACATAGGTTGTAGAATATAGAAAAGGAAGGATAAACTGTAGAATGATAGGGGGATGGCAGGAGGGTAACCTGGACTGCACAGTGAATACACTCGAACATCTACATTTATGGTAAGTGTACACAACTGTACTACGTTCTTCATGTTTCACTGTTGCAGTCATTACATTTGGGTAGAATCCCAAAGCTATGGTTGGGAGGCTGGAGCTAAACAGCATTAGGTGCGGCTATAAGGCCCTACAGCACTGCAGTGGCAAAGCCTGCCCTGGACTTAGAGAAGAGAAGCAAATGGTAATGCTTTGTAAAGGTGTGAACAGAACTCCAAGTAGCAGCCTCTAGAATGTCTTTGGTTGGTACTCCTCTGAGAAAGGCTGCCGAAGTAGCTGCAGCTCTGGTGGAATGAGACCTAATGCCCTTGGGCATAGGTTTACCATGGTGTAAGTAGCAGAAACGGATGCAGTGGCTTATCCACTTTGAAACTGTCTGCTTTGAGATAGCCTTTCCTTCTGATCCTGCAGCATATGACACTAGTAATTGCTCAGTTTTCCTTAGAGCTTTTGTCCTGCTCAAGAAGAATCTTAGCTGTCTGTGTACATCCAAGGAATGCAGAATTCTCTCCTCTTTGTTCTGTGGATTTGGATAAAAAGTTGGCAGATGAATTGTTTGGTTAAGAGCCACACTGGAAACCACCTTAGGCATAAAAGTAGGATTTGTCCTCAGAGACACCCTGTCTGGGTAGAATATGATGAAAGGCTCTATAGCCATGAGGACCTGTAGCTCTGAAACTCTTCTTGCTGAAGTAATTGCTAGTAGCAGAGCTGTCTTCCATGATAAGAACATTATATCAGCGGTAGCGGCTGGTTCAAATGGAGGCATGGTGAGCTTTTCCAACACATAGTTGAGGTCCCATGCAGGTAATGATGATCTTCTAGGAGGCCTTAAATTTTTTGCTCCTCTAAGATACTGCTTTAGTAAAGGATGAGAAAAGATTGGTAGCTCTGTGTTGTAATGAGCCGAAATGGCAGACGCATGAATTTTGATTGATGAGAAAGATAGGCCTTTGTCAAGCATCTCAGTTAAGTATTGTAATATCTGAGGAATATGTGGTTCTGCTGTATCAGTTCCTCGTGCTTGATTCCAAGCACAGAATCTCTTCCATTTGTCAGCATAAGATTTTCCAGAACTAGGCCTTCTGGCTTCCAAAATGACATCCATCACAGCTTTACTGAGAGGTGTCATTCGTATGATTACATGATTAGCCATGCTGCCAGGTTCAGAGTCTGTAGTTGATTGTGCAGGATCTGATTGTTTTGCTGGGACAGTTGTTGTGGTCTTTGAGGCAAGGTCCAAGCTGGGTACTGAGACAAGTTCCTTAGGATAGGGTACCAGTATTGGAGAGGCCAGTCCGGGGCAATTAATATCATCTTTGGCTTCTCTTGTCTGACTTTTAGGAGGACCTTGGGTAGAAGAGGCAGAGGAGGAAAGGCGTAAATTGACAGGTTTTTCCAACTGAAGGATAGGGCGTCCACTTTCCATGCTTGTCTGTGATAAGTCCTTGTGCAGAATCTTTTCAATTGATAATTTTGAGGAGAGGCAAATAGATCTATGTCTGGGCTCCCCCATTTCTCTGTTATCATGCTGAATACTTGTGGATTTAGTTTCCACTCGTGAGGATCCATAAGGTTTCTGCTTAAATCATCTGCCAGAGTGTTCTGTTTTCCTGGCAGGAATTGAGCCTGAAGATTTATTTGGTAGGTCAAAGCTGTGTCCCACAGTGCCATGGCTATTTTGCAAAGGGGTATGAGTGTGTGCCCCCTTGCTTGTTTATATACCACATGACTCTGGTGTTGTCTGTCTTTATCAGTAGTTGTCCTGGATGAAGTAAGTCCTTGAAGGCTGTTAGAGCATTTTGAACAGCTAGCATCTCTTTCTGGTTGATATGTAGATGCATTTGATTTGGTGCCCATATTCCATGAATGCATCTTCCTGCCATGTGGGCCCCCCAGGCATAATCTGATACGTCTGTTGTTAAGGTTTGGCTGGCAGGGGGTAGAGTGAAGGGCTGTCCCATGTTTTGGTGACAGGCCTTTGCTCACCATAGAAACTCCTGTTGCAGGCAGGGGATGAGAGGAATCATTGTTTCCAGACTGTGTGAATGTTGACTCCATAAACTTTTTAGGTACCATTGAAGTTTCCTCATATGCAGCCTTGCATATGGAATTAGTAGGATGCAGGATGCCATGAAGCCCAGAGCCTGCAGAATTTGTCTTGCAGAAGACTGGGTTTTTGTTAAGTAGTCAGTTGCCTTTGTTTGTCTGGTGTGAGGTAAGCCATATGGGCAGTTGTATGCAAGCTTGCACCCAGGAATGTTATCTTTTGAGAGGGTACCTGTTGTGATTTCTTTTCGTTTATTGTGTACCCTAGGCATGCTAGAAGCTTCTTCACAAATGCCAGGTGTCGTAGAAGAGTGTCCATATTCTCTGCTTGAATAAGACAGTCATCCAAGTAAGGATATATCTGAATACTTTTTTGTCTGCAAAATGCAATTACTGGTGCCAGGCACTTTGTAAAAACCCTGGGCGCAATAGATAAGCCAAGGGGCAGTACAGAGAATTGGTAATGCATTAAGCCAGCCTTGAATCTGAGGTATCTTCTGCACGACTGTCTTATTGGGATATGCAGGTATGCCTCTTTTAGATCTAAGGTCACCAGCCAAGCCTTCTTGCCCAGCATGGGCAGAAGCTGCTGCAAAGTCAGCATTTTGAATTTTGGAATGTCCAGGTATGTGTTCAAAATCGATAAATCCAGTACTGGCCGCCAGGCCTTGTCCTTTCTTGGTACCAAGAACAGTTCTGAGTAAAAACCTTGTCCCTTTTCCTGTTCTGGTACTGTCCCCATATCCATGAGGGATGTAACCTGTTTCTGTGCCTCTGCCCATTGGTTTTTTGGCAGGTCTGGCCAACCATCTGTCATTGGCAGAGTGTGGAAATGGAATTTGTATCCCTGTGATACGATGTTCAGTACCCACTTGCCCTGGGTAATTAACTGCCAATTTTGAGCAAAAAGTGCTAATTTTCCCCCTATGGGTGCTGCCAAAAGATAAGTGCTTGGTGTAGGCAGAGAGAAGTCATTGGGATTGTTTCTGTAGGTTTGTGCTTTATCTCCTCCAGATTTACAGGTGGATGCGCCCCATTGCTTTGATCTGTATGAGTCTTGAGCCTGGTACCTGGAACCCTTAGGGCATCTGGACTTGCCCCTTTGGGCTCTGTCTGACACAGGAAAGGAACAATTTTTTTGTAGGCCAGTGTCTACTGAATCTAGGTGGCTGCACTTGTAAGAAATCCTTAACAGTTTGCATAGACTTAGCTTTGTCTCCCATTTTCTTCAAAACCTCTTCTGCCTTAATACCAAACAGAGACTCATGCTGTAAAGGTGCATCTAGCAATTTAGCTTTAACATGATCAGGCAAATTTTACTCCTTTAACCAGGCATGCCTCCTAATCACAGATCCAGTAACTGTGGCCCTGCAGGAGGCCTCTAAAGAATCAAAAGCACATTGCAAAGTATGCTTTCCAACTTGTTCAGCTGCATGCAATAATTCCTGCAATTCCTTATTTTCTGCACATTCTGAAATCAACATCATTTTCTGTTTCAGCAATCCCATAACATGTTGTTGGTACTTAAGCATATGAAATTGACAGTTTAAGGCCCTGATTGCCAAGGTTGCAGATGTATAAACCTTTTTTCCCCTTCTGTCCAGTGCCCTTGAATCTCTGTCAGAGGGGGTAGGGTTTTTTGCTGTTGAGGCCTTAATTCCCTTTGGGCCCTGTGAAAAAGTTTCAGGATCAGCAGCAGGGTTTCTAAATAAAAATTTATGAGAGTCAGGGACCCTGTAATACCTGTCAGGCTTACTGGAAGCCAGAGGTAAAGAGTCAGGGGTCAGGCCTGACTCCGAAAAAACATCATCCACGATGTCTAACACAGGGGGAATAGCTAAAGGTTTGTGCTGAGGGTGAAGAAGGAAATCCCTGAGCCTCTTTTTTGATTCTGAGAAGTCTTGACTCTCCCAGTGAAAATGCTCCCTCAAAGTATGCAAGGTTTCTCCAAATGAATAATCCTCAGGAGGAGATGCAGATGGAATAGACTCCTCAGCATCAGAATCCTCATAGGAAGGTAAAGATAATTCCTGATCAGAAGAGGAATCAGAAGAAATAGAAACCTGATCTGAAGATTCATAGTTGATCAAGGTAATAAGGTCTTCAGCTATTTTGATTCTGTTTTTTTAGTAGAGAGGGCTGCACGTGGGCAGCGCATCGGTTTTAGTTTTAGAAGGTGTCTTTGCCTTTGGTTTTGCAGCGGTTTGATATAAAAATGTTGAGGTCTGAATACACCCTCAGAAGCCGGTGCCTGCTCAAGATACATCCATCGGTCCAATACCTTATCAGGGTCACTGAGGACCAGCGAACTGGCGACTGGTTTAGAAGCTTATTGCTATCTAGTTAAATCTGTTTCCAAAATACTTAGATGCAAAAATATACCGACGCTTAATAGTGCATTGCTAAATTTAGCACAAAACCGACAGCCAGGCACGTTGTGATCAGGGCCTAGGCAAGGAATACAGTATAAATGGAAATCCTTATGAGGTATTTGCTTCCCACAAGTAATACAATTATTATCTTTTTCTGACATCGGTAAAAAGCAAGAAAAAGTTTCCTAGCTTTACTGAAGACTTCGATTCTGAAACTCAGAAATGCTTCTGCTTTGGGCACCGCGCAGCAAGAAAGACTACAGAAAATGGTGTCGGCTACATGTTTTATACCCCTGACAACCTGGCCTCATGGAAGAGAGGACAGGAACTGATTCAGGACCCAAGACTTTGGAATTCAGGCCGACTGAGGGCAGCCTGCCAGCAGATTACCAAAATGTAATGACTGCAACAGTGAAACACGAAGAACATCTAAAGGTCTGTCGCTGACAAAGTTTGCTGATGACTGCAAACTTGAACAAGAGGGTCATACACAAACAAAAGGTTGGTGCCAAAGTTATGGCCTTAAACTCAATGCAAAAAAATGTATTATCATACCTTTGTCAATAGCAACACCTTAAGTATGCACTCAGTGGTAAGAGACTTGGGCACTCAGGTTGACATTAACCTCACCTTTGACCACCATGTCTCCACAATGGTAAGAAGGGCATTCTATATTATCATCTCATAAGTAAAAGCATTGTCTCTAGAAAAAAAGAAGTTATAACCTCCCTGTACTCTTCCCTCATCAGGCCAATAATTGTGTACAACACCCCTTTCGGTATGTACCATTCCAAGCACCTGCAGCAACTGGAGAGACCACAGAGTTTCCTCACAAGGAAAATTCTAGGTCTTCAGCATCTGTCCTATGTGGGTCATCTGAAATCACTGTCACTTCATTCTGTTTCATTCAGACTACTCAGCAGCAATCTCTGCTTTGCATACAATGCAATCTCTGACCCTGCTTTACTAGAAATGCTGCATCTCCATAAGTAAAATGGTACTTGGGTTACTCACTCTAAAGACCTTAACCTGGTATGTGACATTAACAGAACCTGCTTGAGGGATATATTTGTCTCCCGATAACCCACAGGTTGAACTCCAGATGGCAAAGACAACACTGGATCCAATTTTTAGTAATGTTCTTCTTTCTAAACTTCCTTCTTAATCTATACTACATTACTACTGATCTCTGCAAACCAACACTATCAAGAAGAACTGGATCTTGAAATCACTTCTACACCATAACTAGATCTCCTCTCAATTTACCATATGATAGTGAAAATAAATTCAATCTCTTTAATTCCTGATGATACCTCTGACTACTTAGATGTTTTATTCTTTCAGTGTATATTCTCTGAACATACCTAATTTTCTGAATATAGATCTTAAAGCATGGATGCCACATCAGTGCTCTACATTTTAATTTAGTTCTAATAAGGCTAATGAACAATTGTGTCATTAACTGTTCCCCTCTACTTAAAAAGTAAACTAAACATACAATGTACGGTCCTATTTGGTAATGCAAAAAGAGCCAGTATAATTTTTTCAAATAACGTATGATCTATCAGTATCTCCAAATAACAAAAATGTTGTTAGCTCTTCTATCATCATATTAATTCTGTTAAATTGCTCATTGGTCCTACTAGGTCCAAATAGCATTCACTCAGTTTATGTTCCATTTATCTTCAACTTGTTTAATAATGCTCATTTATGGCATTGTTTACAACAAATTAAATTATTTAATGTTACTATCAAATTTAATGTCAGTTAAATCAGTATTAAATAAATGTGCCTCAAGGGCAGATCTCTGACGTATACCCTGACTTATTGATAAGTTACATAGGAAGGACCATAGGCAAGTATTAGGCTAGCTACTCTTGCAGACCAGTTAAGCTTGGCCAATTTTCCTTCAGAGGTGAGAATCAAACCCTGTATTTTATGTTTGTAAGGTAAACACTTTAACCATTATGTCACCCCAACTAAGCTACATCTATTGTCCTACTGTACATTCCAGAGCCTGTTGTTAACTATTCCCTTATGTAAAAGATCAGTTTATTTGACAACTACATACTAGCTACTTTATGTAGCAATAACTTTTCTATTGTGTCAAAAGCAATGGAAAAATCTATAAGAGCTGCATCAACCTGCAATCCATTATCTAGTTCTACTACGCTGTTGCAACATACCTCTCAACTTGGAAATATGAAAAATCTGGACAAAAGCCCTTGAAAAGTAGGTACAACTGGCCAAAAAATCAAGATGAGGATTAACATAAAATTTAAATACATTATCATGTAGCTATGCCCACTCCAATGGAATTGTGGGATACCAACAAGAAAACTGAAGTCACTAAATAATAAAAAATGTACACATTTGAATTTCAGACTTCATATACTTAAGAAAATGCATAATAATACAGAACTTGTTATTCTAGCAACTATCTAAGTTTACAGGAGGAATATTTAAAATCTGTCCCTATCTTTGGGCCTTTGTCCCACCATTATTTTTGGCTTTGTCCATGTCCAGATTTCTTGCTCTGAGAGGTATGCCTAGAATTAGGGATCATTTTATCATCAGGATGGGAAAAAAAGCAAGCTGTGGCAAACACAAAGGATAAAGAACATCTGTTCATCATGCTAAACCCAAAAATCAATAAAACTGTAAACACTGCTCGGTGTGTACTTGCATTAGAACAGTGAGACATAAATACAAAACTTTACGACTTTCCACAGTAAGACAATTGTTTGATTCCATTAATGCTATGGAAACATCTGTTATTTGAGCACATCATACAATTACAGAGATATACAATGTTTGCACCTGTCTTGAATGTCCGCTTTGGTCCTAAGTTGTGATCTATCAAAGTATGAATCCAAGGTTTACACTTTCACAAATGCACATTCCATGCACACATACACAAAGCAACTCAGTCATTCAGTGCTTAGTTGCCCAACAAAGCAGCTTGGTCATTCAGCACCTAATTGCCCAAGTGTGATGCCCAACCAGAGCTACAGATCCAGCACCCCCCAGTCATTTCCACAAATATGTTTGTATTTCATATGCTGGTTCCTACCTAGCAGTGCTGCTGCTTTTTCCTGTTCATTGTGTTACTAGTGAGTTATTGCAGATCTAGAGGCTCACTGTCACTGTGAGAGAACCACAGCTGCAGCTAACAACTCAAGCTGACATCAGCTCGTAACAATGAGGTCAGACAGGAAGATGCCATCCCACATGCCCAGGGATCCAATTACAACAGACAACTAAGCTACAAATGTAATAGTGGCACAGTGCACTTTGGGCAATAACAGGAAATCTTAAATAAATAAATAACATTAAAAAAAATAATTTTCATCAGTGAGTGTCAGTGTAAAGATGAGGCTTTGCCCATTAATGCTCATCACCAACAGATAACAGTTTAACTTTTTTTGCAAGTGTTTGCTACAGTTAGATAGACAACCTTTGACACTTGTTTCCATATATAGCAATTAACGAGTTGCTCCTCAAGACAGTTTTTGCAAATTCCATCTACTCAAAAAAAATGTACTTTGGAATGAACCTTATTGTGTTACACTGAATGCTATAATGTCTTCCTACCGGATACCCTGCCACTGTGTGACTCAAGACTGCTTTCAGATCCACATTCAAACTGTTGAAAAGTAGCTAAGCCCTCCTATTGGCTGATGCACCTTCTTCACACCTCTCCATTCATTCGTTCATTCATTCTTACATACAACCATACATCAGGACTTCATTCAAAGTTCTCTCCAAAGGTGTCTGTCTGTTCTCTTTTGACGTAACCATAACCAAGCAACAAAGCTCTACAATAGGAAGAACAGAACCAGCAGTGAGTGGTCAATTAGTCAATGCTTCTGATTCATTGCTTCACCTTTAAGTGCATTCGATATCCACAAAGGCTACAGACACTGTCCCAGCACTACTCTGCTCTAAAAAATAGATATCGTTTCCTTCATCTTTAGAAATGGTATACATTATATTTGTTTGTACTTTGATCAAAAATAACTTACAGCACCTCATCATCAGTTTTGTTTTATTCAAAAGCTTGTGGTGCTGACTTAGCCGCTTCTCAGTATGTGAGCTGTTCCCTTTTGTATTTGCATCGGATACTGATGGACATCTCTGTCACAGCAAGCTAAATTAAAGAAAAATCAGGAATAGAAGGGGCCACTCAGAAATTTGTGGCACCCCATTATTTTTCCCTCAAAACCAGTAAATACTGAGGAATTTGGTACGGTTGAGAGGTATGTGTTTCAATAAAAACATAAAATGCTAGTGATTATTGATCTAGCTTTCATTTATGTATTTTGATAGCTAAGAAAATGTTATTTGGAAGAAGTCCATGTATAACCTTTATTTATTTATTTATTTTATTTGCAGTTTGTTTGCCAGGATAGTCCAATTGGGCCACAAGGAGTCCGTTTTTAATGGAGTCCTGGGGAGAAAAGCTCCAGAAAAATACAAATACATAGTACACATTGCACATTTACATTACAGATTATCTCATAGGAATACAAAATAAATATAATAAGAAAAGGTTAACAATGGTAGAATGCATCAGTATAGCTTGTAAAACAGTAATAAAAAAACACTTTTTTTCTTTTTTTTTTTTAACAAAAGTAGCAGCATAGGGTAACTGTTAAGTAGTTGGTCAAATAGTTCAATAGAGCTGTGGAACTATAGGAGACAGTGATGGTGTATTTAGTTCTAGGAGAGTAGGAAGTGGTATTAGGAGGACTAGATACACAACTTCTTCCATTAACTTAGCAATGCCAGACAGCAAGCTGATGGGCTAGTAGTTCTTCACATCATAACATCTTACCTTTATTACCCTAAAGTCACCATCTGTTACTTCACTCCAAAGTGCACTACTTCCCTGACTTTCTTCCCTTATGGTGCACTAGTCTTCATATTATGTAATAACTCTGAAGCGGTGCATTAAACCACTCTTCTATGTTTGTCACAGCTTTCATACATCACATAAATGATGCCAAACTGTGTCATTGAGAGGAGTCACTATCTTCAGTACAAGTGGACTCAGTAGATTAGTACTACAAATGTCCTAGTCCTCTACTTAACTGGATAACTGCAGTAGTATAGAAACAGAAATCGGAAATGTTGTCAAAGAACATTACCAAGTAGGGTTGCCAGCTGTCCGGTTTTCTAACAAACTGTCCGGTTACAAATTTCATTCAAAACCAAACACGTGTGAAGTCTGGGTTTTGTGCCGCTGTGACTGCCACAATTTGTTTTGCTTAATTCCACGTTTCAACACAACATCCAATACACTTCCAGTGCCAGAATTTATAGTACAGTAGCACTCCAATCACTGCTTACTCTCACGATAGGACAGAATGCTTGGGATAACTTGTTATTGTGACAAAGTACCAAAATTTCGTGGGCATTGAATTAATAGGTATGCCATGTCTCCTACAGCTGACAATGGGAGTGGGCACTAGGAGGAAGAAAAGTAGGTGAGCTGCAAAAGTCGTGTGCAGAATTTAGGAGGCAGGTAGGTTTGGTTCTGTTGGGAAAGATAACCATCACTTTATTTGGAGGTGTGAGTTGGTTCTTGTTAAGCTTAAGATGTATCGGTAAGAGGTACTACTACTGTTGAACGAGCAAATGGGACATGTATATGCACAGACAGGGTGGGATCTCACTTGTGTTAATATGAAAGACTAGCAATGATACGGAAAAGCAGCAACTGTACAATTTATTTTTGAAAGAAATGGGTAGGTTTGTAGTTGTGGTGGCGTCCCTTTCTATTTGAAGTTAAATAGTGACAGCTGGAATCCTCCTGACTGGCCTGTCCCATGATCTTTGGGTTGTCACCTACTTTATTAGCTGTTTAGAGGATGCAGTAAGATCCACTTCCTATGTACGACAGTTTTATCTCGTCCCATTATAAATGAGGATCTGATGTATTTTGTTTTTAAGCTGTACTTCACATATTTATTTATTTCAAAATTTGGTTAAATTAAGGGTAAAATAAAAGTAAGTTTGTTTACAGAAACAGTATGTGAACAAGTCCATGTTTAGGGTTACCACCTGTCCCTCTTTGTGAGGGACAGTCAGACTTTGACCAGTTGTGTCCTATGAAAAAACCTAAAAAAATAGCAAATGTCCTGAGATTTTAAGATAAAATGTGTTTCTTAAGTTTTCTTTAATAGTTGCATAAAACAGTTATTTTGTATCTGAAACACACAAATATTATGTAAAAATAGCATAAGCAGCTCAAATGCTACAAAAATAAGCTTTTACTTTGGCAAAAAAAACTGAAGTTCTGTCCTTTGCAATGGCCGTGGGTATGCAAAATCTCACATTTCTACAGAAAATGTCCCACTTTGGGCATTTGAAAAGGTGGCAACCCTACATGTACACTGCAACACATGTTCTAAGATTTTATATATGCATAGATGTATTAATAAGGCACACAAACCACTGCTTTGTGTGTACACTTGCATTGCAGATTTACAGATAAGGTAAATGTCTGATTAGTAAGTTTGGGTTAAGCTTTGAGGCTACCAGAACACTACTTTCTTAGTCAGTGTTAAAAAGCTAAACGTGTTTTAAGTGTTGCTGTTTGTTTACGCCAGTTACTGTATGCCTTTCAACTGTATGATTTAGGCATAGTACTGTGATTTTACATTCAGTCTTAGCTTTATTTCTCGTAATCTACTGATGTTCTTCATAAGGTTAGACCAGTTTAAGGTTAAATATGTTACTGACTAACTAAATGAAGCTTATGCAAACATTCCTTATCAGTAACTGTGTGGCATAGCAAATAAGTATTAGCCATTCTAAAAAAATATGAAAGTAATCCTCTCTCTGACTATGTGCTATGATGTACGAAGGTTGGTGCTATGCGTTTTACTGTTCAGCATACCTCTCCGCTGTCTTGACTGTTTCCTCAAATCCGTGGTCTGGTGCTCATAAAATTTGTGGTTTTCTGGCAAATCTCGAAGGATTGAATTCACTAAATAATGACAGACATTTGAGTTTCAGAAATCCTTCAGAAAATGCATGTTAATGCAAACATTGTTATTGTAGTAGCTACGTTTTAAAGAGGAGTATTGAAAGTGTGTCCCTATTTTGGGGGCCGTTGTCCCCCCCCACTTTTTTTGGCTTTGTCCTTATTTCTTGTGATAAGAGGTTGAGAGATAGGCTGTTCAGAGTTTGAGAGGTATGGTTACACTTCCTGATTCTGAATCATGTGATAATACAACTGGTTGATAATGGTGTACCATACTGTATTTGTATTGGGTATATACGAGTGTACTGTTGGCATTTTCTTGGTAAAATGAGGCCATTGTGGGTGATAAATAATATTGGGGACAACCTTCCCTATTTGTGGCATCAGGCCTCAAAATTTCCCATGGTGGTTTGTTATTTTCCCTAATGCCCAACTAGTTGGACATTACTGATTACTTGTTTGACATGCTAGCATAGTCTACTATTCATTTATCATCAGTAGAATAACAACGCCTATGCCAGCACAGTCATTGTTATTTTTCTGATGATAGAATGATTGTAACTGTCTTCTGTTTTTAACATGCATTTGTTTTCAAGATATTTATTTGCTTAAGGGTCACACTTCTTTTTCTTTTTTTACTTAACACATTTAAATTAACATACCTCTCAAGTGTACCTCATTATGAGGAATGTACCTCATCTGGGGTCTTAAAAACATCATGTTCCTCAAAGTTCCACAGTGGAAAGGTCTATCACACATTCAGTGTTAGGAATTTTTTATTAACTGATATCCATGGTAAATGGGCAGTAACTGAAAACAATGTGTACATGTCTCAAGTATGTAGGGGCAACACCTGGAAAACTGTACATGTTTTAAACTGTTAACTGTGTTGTGGTGGGGCAACAGTAATGGTGCAAGGTTTGAGTAGGAAACGAAAATGTCTGATTCTCAATGGACCTTCAAGTGATGGTACACCTGAAGATTAGTTTGCATTATTATATTATCTGATAAATAGTAAAATTAATGACTACATTAAATCGGTGTATGGCTACTGTTTGCTCTTAAGTGCATGTTGTACTCCATTTGTAACTTACAAACTTATGTGCTTAATCTTGCACATTCTTTTTTTTATTGTAAATCCTAAACCATAATTTGTGAATTCCTGATGACAAAACACTATCCTTATTAATCTTTGCATTAGTTGTATTAATTAGCTTGAGGTCTGATTTGAATCACTGATGCAAATCTAAAGTTTGAATGCTGCATTTACATTTTGAGAAGTACATTTTAGGAGGTTAGATGGCAGAAAGGGCAGATGATGTACAGTCAATAGTCTCCTCAAATTTAGTACTACTGATTATTGAGGTGATCCAACAATCATTATAAATTGTGTGTATATATATTTATATATATAATAATTATGTAGTATTATTTTCTCCCAAATGTAGTCATCTTGTAGGTAGTGCTGACCATTTAGATAAACCAACATTCCTTTTTATAAATTGATGTAAAATTAATGTGGGTTTTCATGCCATTTCAACGAATGTGAGTTTCAAGGGCAGGGAAGTTTACTGCTCATGCTAAGTCTGTTTTCATTGTGAGACTGTATTGTTTGCTTAGCAAATGGCTATCAGTGTTTGTGCTACTTTATTTCAACAGCTGTAATCATTGTAGAAGTAAATAAGAAAACAGCATGCACGCTGAGAGGTCCATTCCCATCAGCTGATGTCACGGTGATGTCAGAAAATGGGCGAAGCATGGCTAGGAAAGGGGGTGGGAATGGGTGGAGTTATGGGTGATGCAAGAGGTGTGATCTTAGTCCAGTTATAGCCACAAAGAAAGCTGGCAACCCTATCAGCAAGATACAACTCTAGTACACAATAATGCTACAGTGAATGAAATATAACTTCAGCTGTTTTTTTATTTTATATATATATATATATATATATATATATATATATATATGTACATTACCTGCTCTGCTGATAATAATGGGGAAGTTTTTGCTGGAGTCTTCCAAACAAACTGTCGGTCATATTCAGAACTTCTAGCTAAATTCTTCACTGGTTTATGTATCAGACCCGCTTTCTTCTGTAGAACCCTGTGAAGCTACAAGATGAAGTATTAGTAGTCATGTTCATACTGTTATTTATATATGTATTTACTTATTTAAGTCAAACAGTGACTCTATTAAGTGTATCTTTTTCTCAATATTAGACAGTAATCTTGCGGTTCCATGTACTACAGTAATAATAATAATAATAATAATAATAATACCACCAAAACACTTAATTCACATCATCAGTTTCAGAAATACTATTTGCCATTTCCTGTAAAAAACACATTAAGCTGACCAAGATGGCAGCTGCATTACAAGTGATCTTGTTTTCTGTTGGGGAATGAAAAAAGTCATCATATGTTTGCTAAAGTTTTGTTTTAATGTGTCTGCTTCAGTCTCCTTCCTTCAACTTATCCTTCTCTTTTCTCTCTCTCTCTCTCTCTTTCTTTGTCCTTGTCCCTGGATGTTTCTCTCTTTGACTTGTCAGGAGATCTCTCAAATGATTTCTTAGAAATTGTACAGCTGGACTGATAAGTGGATGGATCTGCCCTGGAGGCAGGGAGGAGACCCAGAAGTATCAACTTAGAGCAGAAGTCTGAAAGGGCCCATGGCCCAAACAAGCAGATATCGCAATCCTCCTCAAAGTGTGATGACCCTAAACATTAAACACATATGGAGTGACATCCCTGGGTAGGGATATTATGCATGCAGGCTGAACATTTCTTGAATCCCAGGGCCTTGTTGGACATGACCAAAACCAGAAGAGGCAACAATCAACAACAATAACATTTACTCAAGACTTCAAACTCTTAACCCTGAACACTAAACAGCAAGTATATACACAGACCTAACAACCAGCTATGAATCAGGACAATATCTTTCTTTTTGTTTTTTAATGGAAGAAAGGGAGGAAGAAAAGGCGGGAATTGCTCCACATGCAAAGACAAAACTATAACTAGTACATGAATCACACCCTACTGCTTTACAAAACACATTAAAACAGTACAGAGCAAAAATCTGTAAAAGGAGAAACTTATCTGGTGAAATCCACATAACACAGTGAAAAAACACTGAGCTCTGGTGACCATGTCTGACTTGTTCAAGAGACAAAAGAGATCTGAGGAGCTGTTAGGGTGGAGGGGCATTATGGCAAGGAGTTGTTGGGATCAGATCTGCTGACATCCAACATACACATAAGTTGAGAAAGATGGAAAAGGCAAAACTGGGTTAAGTATTTGTCACTGCTCCATGTGGACTTGCTGTAGTGAAAGACTGTAGCAGAAACAGTGATAAAGAAACAGAAGCCTGTGACAACAGACACTGAAAATGAAGGAAAGGGGTGGAATGTGTAACATGCAAATTCAAATTAGACATTATACATATTATAAACCTTAATAGCATGAATACTCTGTCTACTAAAAGTGCTTGAAAGTTATTAGCTTGTGTCCGACTTGCTGGTTGCTACTTTCTCTAAATGGCAAGTGTTTTACCTCCCAGAAGCTCAATCCAACCCTAATAAACTACATAGCCCTCTCAGGACCCTAACTCTAAGACTAAATCCCCCACTGGTCTCTAACCCTAACCTGAATCCTTGTTCCCTAATCCTAGCTTCCAAACTCCCTCTTTCTCACTAAACCTAAATTCCTCAATTACTCTCTAACACTAAACTCTCCTCCTGTTCCCTAAACCTAAATTCTCTGATCACTCTTTAATAGTAAACCTAAATTTCCCTGACTGCTTCTTAACATTAAACTCTCCTACCATTCTGTCCCTAACCTTAAACTCCTTTCTTGCTCCTTAATCCTAAATTACCCTTCCTCTACCTAAACCTAATCCCAAACCTTGCTCCCTAACCCTAAACCTATATCCCCAATCAGCCCCTGAACCTAACAGCTAAACTCCCACACCTTCCCACTCCCTCCATTTTTACCTTACTCAAACACCACTACATGTTCTGGCAGCAGAGGTGGAGGGTTGAGGAGAAAAGCTCCACACAACAATATGAAAAAGCAAAGTACACAAGAGAAAAAGTTACGATAATTTTCAAGAAAGATAGTATAATAATACAGAATAAATTTATGATCACAGTAACAACATAGGACTTAATCTTATAGATGTACAATAAATTGTATTACTAATGTCTTTCGGCTTTTCCCAGTTAGGGGTCACCACAGTGGAACTCCGGTCCGCTAATGATTGGCAGTGGATTTTTACAGTGCCGAGTTGCCAGCCCGACATCCAACCTTCAAAGAAGGCACACCCATTCATGCACGCACCTACCTGCATGGCTTTAAACGTCACGCAACCATGGGGAGGACATGCAGACTCCACACAGAAGGCGTTCCTGCCAAGAATCGAACAGGAGAACCTCTTGCTGTGATGCGACAACGCTAACCGCTGCACCACCGCAGCTCTATTTACAATAAATTGTACTGATAGTCACAAATTACACAAAGCAGACTCATAGTAGTTCAATTTCAAAAATCAGTCACATTCCTATAGACCTGAACAGCTGTATCAAAGCCCAGGAGGGATACCAGTTGCAGTGCAGTAAAGCTCATAGATGGAGGTAGCAGTAGGGAGGAGTTCTGAGGTAAATACCCAGAAAGACTAGCTTTGAGAGTAAGTAAGCACAGAAGAGTCCTGATGTAGAGGAGTTTGGGTAAGTGGATTTTAGAAGGAGAAAGAAAATAACAGAGTAGGAAAGATTGGGGAAAAACGGCAAGATTTTAGAGCTGTTGAGAAGGAGCAGAATAAAGTACACAGCAGCATTTGGTGTGTAGAGTATCGGTTAAGAGTTGAAATTCTGGAAAAGGAGAAACTGAATGTAGGAATCTGTAAAATTAGTACTACACTGCACCATCCTAATACTCACCAGTTTTCGATGATAACCATGTTTGCCTCTCTCTCTTATTCCTACTAAACATATATTAATTTTCCCCTGGTTTAAATATGATGGTAACTTCAGTTTAAATGCTCAGTCTGACATAAGATCTTTCAATAGAAAACCTCTAACATACATATTCAAAATCTCAAGTAACTACATACATTCAGTAATAAACAGAAAGAGGAAGTATGGATAACTAGCAATGATTGACTGCTTGCTCCACATTCTATTGCTGCAAATCCAACATACTTCATTTGCAATGTCACTATTGTGAAATATGATGCCAGTTGACTCGTACACACACATATATATTTATGTGTGTGTGTGTTTATACATATAGTTAAATGGGTCTATATCATTTGAGCGAACACTTAAATGAGTGAATCACCATTTGTCTAACTGAATTAAGTAAAAACTCAATTAAGCGAACACTCTTAAGCGAAAAGTTTCCTTGGGTTAAAAAACAGTTGGCCAATGTGTGTGTGCGTGTGTGTGTGCGTGTCTATATACGGTGTAGTTCTAGAATGACGTTTAGAGGCCAGAAGAGGAGAAATGTTTTATGTAAAGATTTTCTATATGAGTAAGAAAAGGCAGATAAATCCTTTCCTTATCTGGAAGCCAGTTAACATGGGAGAGGGCTGTACAAGGATGTTTCTGTTTGGAAGATAGCAACATGAACCTTCATATACAGTTGCCTAGGCTATGCAGATCTTTGAGAATTTAGATATGAAAAGGATTTTAGGGGAATTGGATAAGTGAGAGCAGGAGACTTTGCTAATTGTCTTCTGTCCATGTGAAGTTAGGAAATGAGAGATTCTGTGCACAGTTGTTGATTTTAGGAGGGTGAGGTAGTTTGACATTGACAGAGGAATCCAGATGGATAGCCAGATATGGTTCTTCACTGTGATTGCTCTAGTAGGCAAGGAAAAAGGAAGGGATGGAGATGGAACACAGTCTTGTATTAGTATCTGATTTTGTTGAAGCTGTGCAGCATATCCCTAGAATATTGACAATGAGTAAAAAGTCTGAGGTATTTCAGTAGTTCAGATCTTAAGGGAATGATTATTTCAGAAGGCCTGAAAATGACTAGATCATCAGGGTGCAGGATAGATATAGATAAATGCATGTCTTACAAGAGCTAAGTGATAAAAATGGAGAAGTAGACAAAAAATAGAGCTCTGTAGTATCCAAGTACAAAACAGTGTTTTAGGTGAAAGGTTAGCTCCAGTTTTGCTAGGCTCATACCTGCTTATTACACACATTCTGGGAGCTCAATCATGTCTCTATTCATATGGTCCAAGGAGGTATGTCTCCAGTCAATTCTTGCCCACACAGACTATGACAGAATCATACCAGAACCTGGTGATAAGTGACCTGAGTGTTTGTATGATCTGGCGGATCCTGGCCCCTGACAAGCAACTAACTGTAACATTCTCCTTATCCAGCCTGATAAGAGGGGCATTAGCGTGTCTCACAACAGAGTCTCCTATGACCAAAACACTGGGTTGCAGGGATGTTTCGCTTTATGGGCTTGGTATTCGAGACACAATGAGATGTGACTTATGTGTTGTGATGGGAATTGTCTTGTTTGTGTGCATGCGGCATTTCTGGGGATTGCACCTGAGAGGCCTTTGAGGTTTGGGTAAGTTGCATGTAAGCACCTTCGCATATGTGGGTCTATGTATCTGGTCCTTTATGAGTGTGGTGATTGAGGTGTGTGTGTCTTGCTGACAACTTGTTTGTTGCTTTTTGTGTCTGTAGGTGACAGTCTGGCATCTACAGTAAATGTATAAGTGTGTCTCTCACATACTGTATTTGTCTGTCTGAGAATTAAGTGGTTGTCAGTGTACATAAGGCAACTGCCACATTGCCTTAGGATCTCCACCAAGCTAGATGCAAAGACAGCAGGAAAGTGCCTAACCATGGTTGCAGGTCCTAATGAGTACTTAGCAAGGGATAGGAGTGGAGGATGTTTTTCACTGGATGAAGAATGGGTGCTTAATCTGGTGTAATCTACAGATAACCTATCCAGCGAAGCTGCCCAGCACCCAAGCCAGATGCTCTTTGAACAGCAATAGTCATGCATGCTGTAATAATGTAATGTAGCCCTACACGGTCCTAACTAAATGTGTTTATGATGCTCACCACATAAACTAGCTACCTCATGATTATCACAGGACTGAGGTAAAATTCTGAGGTAGTTTTTGTAGGGAAATTTCATTGCAAATGCTAGATTTATATGATCAGAAAAAAACAAGTTTTACACTAACTATGCCCTAATACCAATCAGGTAACCACACAATGAGCTTTCTGCCAGCATTTCCCAGCTCAGAGAGGTGAAATGAGCCCTCTCTTGCCACAAGAGTGCAGACTTTGACCCTCTTAATGTAAAAAAAGAAGTTATTTACTTGCTACTCACCATAAGGTTCCATCTGTGTTGTCCATTTTCATTCTTCCTCAACAACTGGGTTCGGATCCAACCCTTGGATTTGACTTCAGATGTTTTTTACAGCTCATGGCCACTAGAACATTTGAGCTCCTCCCTTACCCATAATGCTCTATCACTTAATATACCTCAGATCTTGTTTGCTGGCTTATAGTTTTAACAGGAATATTATCACCAAGTTAAGAGAGGTCAACATCTGGAGCTCAACAGCAGAAATAATGGTTCCCTTGTTACCTCTCATTCTTCCAGAAGACATTGGTGCAAAGGTAGGGAGTGGGCAGGAAGGGAGTTCAGGAAGAATGAAAATGGGCAACATAGATGGAACATTATGGTGAGTACATAACGTCTTCTTGTGATATTGTCAATTTGCATTCATTCCTCAACAATTGAAACAGAGTCCTCAGCTAGCTGAAATCCAGGGAGGACACTAAGGAAGGATATTCCTGAATACTGTTGAGCCAAATGCTGCTCTTTCCCTTGAGATCAGATCCCATTTGTAATGGGAAATAAAATTGTGAGGATTAGCCCAAGTTGCAGCAGCACAGATATCATCCATGGAAGCCTTGGATAAAAATGCTGATGATGCGCTTGCCATGAACCTGGTTGAATTGGCTCTTAAGGGTTTTGGTAAGGATAGGCCCAATTTGTCATAAATAAAGGATATACAATCAGTCAACTACCTGGCTAAGTTACTTTTGTAACTGACTTGCCTAATTTAGATTCCACAAAAGAAACAAACAATTGGTCTGTTTTTCTGAAATACTTTGTTCTATGTAAATAAAAATGTAATTGTCTGTGAACATTCAGCAAATGTAACATGCATTCACCTCTGGCAGTGAAATTAGGAAAGAAAACTGGAAGATTAATGGAATTATTGATGTTAGATTCTGACACCACCTTAGGAAGAAAGGAAGGGTTGGTTTGCAGTGCTATCCTGCTTTCATGAAATATTAAATAAGGAGGTTTGGAAGACAGAGGTTGAAGTTCTGAAAGTCTTCGAGCATAGTAAATGGCTACCAAAAATATAGTTTTCCATGTTAAGAACTTTAACTCACATTTTGCTGCTGGTTTGAAGGGAGAATTAACCAAGACTTTTAGTACTAAATATAAGTCCCATGGCAGAGTTGAATCTTTATAAGGCAGTCTCAAAAGAAGGGTACCCCCTCAAAAAGGTCTTAACAAAGTTTTGATGAAGCTAAGGTGGAATGTTCAACTCCTATATGGAAATTAGAAATGACAGCTAGTTGAACTTTATGTACTGGTGTTGAAATGGGGGTCAGTATCTTTTTGCTGCACCCAAAAGTCAAATCTTTTCCATTCACATCTGTAAATTTCCCTAGTGAAAGGCTTATGGAAAGACAAAAGTATAAGACTGACAGGGGCAGATAGCCTGGGATGTCTAGCTATCAACTGAAGTGGAGAAACGATGCAGACAGTTTTAGGTTTGAGATGTCAGTATGAATCATGACTGTTAAATGAGACAGGAGGTCTGGAACTGGATCCAGAATCCATGGAGGGTAAACTAGATGAGGCCAAAGAAAGGGATAAACAAATCTGTTGAGGCCAATGAGAATGACTTTGCTCTTCAGTCAGGAAGCTTTCTGCAAACATTTGGGGATTAAGGAGGCTGGGGGTATGCATAGAGGAAATCAGGGGGCCAATCATGAAGGAGAGCATCTCTTGGTGATTCCACCAGTGGAGGGATTAGGGCAAAGAACCTGCTGCACTTGTTGCTGTTGAGGAGAGATGCAAAAAGGTAGTAGCAGGGATGGCCCAGTTGGCAAAATATCTTTTCCGCAATTTTCATGTTGAGAGGCCACTCTTAAGGTAACAAAATGGACCTGCTCAACTTGTCTGCTATCATGTTCGATTTTCCTGGAATGTGCATTGCTATCAGAAATCGCTTGGATGAGATTGTCCATTGCCACATTCTTAGAGCTTCTTGATACAAGGGGTAAGATCTGGTCCATCCTTGTTTGCTGATGTACCAAACCACAGGCATATGGGATTTTTTAAAAATCCCATTTCCCTAACTAGGACGTCTCTGGTCCTCCGCGTGGTGTGCTTGCTATTTGGACAAAAAAGCGCTGATACTCAGGCGGTCTCCCCATTTGTTTTAACATCCTACTTATCCTGTCCACTTCCCTAACTCTCTGGACAAGCAGACGGACCCTCTAAAGCCTCACAGTCTTGGACACTAAAGCGATGATACTCAGGCGGTCTCCCCATTTGTTTTACCATCCTACTCTGGAATTATCCTGTCCACTTCCCTAACTCTCTGGACAAGCGGACAGGCCCTCTAAAGCCTCACAGTGTAGGTGGCAACCTGCAGTTTCTAATTTTGACTACTTTGCTGTTTAAAATAAGCGATTGCTACCTTGCATCAGTAGTGCCAGCACACTCGTGGATATACCCTGAGGCCATTAACCCCCACTCCCCATTTATTGGCTTCTCTATCTAACTAAGCCTGTTCGGTTACCTTAATTGGCATTACTTACACATGCCACTAGATGGCAGTAGAATACTGAACACGGTTTCTGGCTCACAGCTAAGGTTTTGATATGGCTGATAACAACTTTTAGCCAGGTAACAGTCCACCCTTTCTGCCGTACAAGAACAGCATAACCTCCCTGAGCATTACGGGAGCAGAAGTCACTCTCAACAAAGTGACTATTTTGTTGTCACACTTAACAATATATGATTTCTGCCAGTTAAGCTAAAACTCACCTGAAAAGAACTGTCCCAGTATGATTTACTGATTGGTTCAATTTGGTGTTTCACTTTCTTGCTGGCTGGCTCCTTTGCTAGGCGGATTATTTTTACTAGCGAATGGGCAAAGGGAGTGTTTCCTCCACCCCCTGGAACACGTGCTATGTCCTCCCCCAGGCCCTTTTTTACCCATACAAACTCTTTAAATGTTAGGCCGCAATCGAGGCGCCATTTTTAAAATCCCATTTCCCTAACTAGGACGTCTCCGGTCCTCCGCGTAGTGTGCTTGCTAGTAAGTGTAATTTCTGCTACCTTCTGTATTTTACTTGTAGCATAGAAATGTTTAACTTATCTTAGCTCAGAGAATACTAGTGATCACATAAACTGTAGCGTAGATATCTGTTATTTGTACTAGTAGCATAACTATCTGTTGTTTGTACTATTTAGTCTTTAGACACTATTTTAGTGGAGGCCCTGACCTTCATGTACTACTGTTTTCTGTATGTGTTAAGGGTATGTTAACTAATTTGCATCTAACCCTGCGAAATGAATTAGTCGTACATTGAACTGCTCACAGCTAAGAAACTGTTTTAACTCCTTTGCTGTCTTGTAGAATCAAGAGTTTAGTAACGTTGTTTCTGCCTGTTATGGAAAACTGTACTGTTGAACTATATGTAACCTAAACTGCTTCATACCACTATTGTGCTTTAGAACACTGTAGCGCTGTTTTCCATGCTTAATAGAATAGATTTTTTTAATATAGTTATTTATCTATACCTGACTGTTAGACGGGCAAGAGTATGATTTACTCTGTGCATGCTAGCATTAAGTTGTTATAGTTGTTTTTCTTATATGCTTGCTACACTCTGAACTGTTACAACTGCACCCTCTATCACTCCTGTTTCCCTTTCTCCCAAACAAGTCCTACTTCTCCTGGCTAGTCTGCTGTCTTTCCCAACTGTTCTTTACTTTCCTCCCCTAGTCTCCACCTATACACAGTTTCTCTTCCACATCCTTGTCCCTCCTGCTTTCTCTCCTCTTATTTCCACACCGTATTACAGTGATTTTAATGCGGTGGTGGTGCTGCGGTAGCGTTGTCGCCTCATAGCAAGACGTTGTCCCGTTCGATTCTCAGCTAGAGCGTCTTCTGTGTGGAGACATACGTGAATGGGGTGTGCCTTCGTTGAAGGTTGTACGTCATGGCTGGTAACCCGGTACGTAAAAATCCACTACCAATCATTAGCGGACCGGAGTTCCACTGTGGCGACCCCTAACCGGGAAAAAACGAAAGACACAAACATTCCAGTGATTTTAACCTATTTTCCCCCTTTTGTTCTTTCACAGCTTGGACACAAAAGCGCTGATACTCAGGCGGTCTCCCCATTTGTTTTACCATCCTACTTGCGAATTATCCTGTCCACTTCCCTAACTCTCTGGACAAGCAGACGGGCCCTCTAAAGCCTCACAGTGTAAGTGGCAACCTGCAGTTTCTAATTTTGACTACTTTGCTGTTTAAAATAAGCGATTGCTACCTTGCATCATAAATGCCAGCACACTTGCAAATATACCCTGAGGCCATTAACCCCCACCCCCCCCCCATTTATTGGCTTCTCTATCTAACTAACCCTGTTCGGTTATATTAATTGGCATTACCTATACATGCCACTAGATGGCAGTAGAGTGCCGAACAAGGTTTCTCGCTCACAGCTAAGGTTTTGATATGGCTGATAACATATTTTAGCCAAATAACAGTCCACCCTTTCTGCCGTACAAGAACAGCATAACCTTCCTGAGCATTACAGCAGCAGAAGTCACTCTCAACAAAGTGACTATTTTGTTCTCACACTTAACAATATTTGATTTCTGCCAGTTAAGCTAAAACTCACCTGAAAAAAAACTGTCCTAGTATGATTTACTGATTGGTTCTATTTGGTGTTTCACTTTCTTGCTGGCTGGCTCTATCCCACTCCATTCGCCCTGCGGGCTCACTCCGCTCCTCTACCCTACTCCCTAATCTCACCCACCCCCAGAGGCCCTAAACTTATACATATTGGCCACACCTTCCTCTACATCCAACAAATCAGATAATCCCACCACCCTGCATAAGCAATACCACACCCCTTACTCCACTTAAACAATCACAACTCTCGCTACCTAGTATTGTATCTCCTTAGGCCCTCCTACAGTACAGTTTTGTACCTACCATAAATGTAGATGTTCGAGTGCTAATACAGCTGCAGTCATAACAGATGGGTTCTCCTGCCGTCAGGTGGGTCCTCGGTCGGCCGAATTCCAAAGTCTAGGTCCGGCATCGGTTGTCGTCACTTCTTCCCTGACGTCAATGTGACAGGGGTATAAAGGAACCAGCCGACGCCATTTTCTTCAGTTTTTCTTGCCCCAGATGTCAGGTGCCCCAGAAGGAAGGCAATACATAAATTTGTGTAATAATGCAGTGCAATATAATCAAAATACAGTAGTTGCAAGCAAATACATCATAAATGAATACCCCGATCAGGTTGTATGAGGATGTGTTAGCCTATAGGCCTGTCCCAAGAGGGGAAGGAGGGAGGGAAACCTGGACTGCAGCTGTATTAGCACTCGAACATCTACATTTATGGTAGGTACAAAATTGTACTATGTTCATCGTGCATACAGCTGCAGTCATAACAGATGGGTAGAATCCCAAAGCTAAGAAAGGGGTGGTAGGCACTAGGTGGAACTAGGAGGAGCCAAAATGCCCTGCAAGACTGCAGTGGCAAAGCCTGCTCTAGATTTGGAGTATAATGGTAGGTTGTAGTGCTTGGAGAAGGTATGCACAGAACTCCAAGTGGCTGCTTCCAAAATATCCTTGGTAGGAACTCCTCTGATGAAGGCTGCAGAGGTGGCTGTGGCCCTGGTGGAATGAGTTCTAATGCCCATAGGTACAGTTTTGCCATGAAAGGAATAGCAAAAGCGTATGCAGTGGGCTATCCATTTTGAGATTGTCTGTTTGGAAATTGGCTTTCCTTGAGCTCCTACTGCATAGGACACAAACAGCTGTTATGATTTTCTGAAAGGCTTTGTTCTGTCCAAATAATAACATAGTTGTCTGTGGATGTTCAAGAAATGTAGTAATCTCTCCCCTTTGTTTTGAGGATTAGGATAAAAAGTAGGTAAATGTATGGCCTGATTTAAAGCTACCCTGGATACCACTTTAGGCATAAAGGATGGGTTGGTTCGTAAGGAAACTCTGTCCTGATGAAAGATGATAAAAGGCTGGACAGCCATGAGATCCTGTACTTCTGAAACTCTACGAGCTGAGGTGATAGCCAGAAGGAATGCTGTTTTCCAGGACAAATATTGCAAATCTGATGAGGCAGCTGGCTCAAAGGGAGGCAAGGTTAGTTTTTCCAGAATGAAATTAAGATCCCAAGCAGGTATTGGTTGTTTCCTTGGAAGTCTTAAATTCTTAGCCCCTCTGAGGAACTGTCTTAAGAGAGGGTGAGAGAATAAAGGTGGATCAGTGTTGTATTCTGCAGAAATGGCTGAGGCATGGATTTTGATGGAGGAGAATGAAAGTCCACTGCTTAGCAGTTCAGCCAAATATTGTAGTATTTGAGGTAAATTCAGTTTTCCAGGATCCTGGCCCTTTTTCTCATTCCAGACACAAAACGTTTCCATTTTATGGAGTAAGCTTTTCTAGTTGATGGCCTTCTGGCCTCCAAAATGACATCCTGCACCTCCTTGGAGAGTAGGGCCTGTTGTGATGCTAAAGAATCTTCCATGCGGCTAGATTGAGTGTTTTTAGCTGGCTGTGAAGAGTTTTGAAGCTGTGCTGAGTTAGAAGAAGAGGCATTAGAGGCAGGGTCCATGGTGGGGAATGCGTCAGGCTCCTCAGGAGTGGGTACCAGTGTTGCCTTGGCCAGTCCGGAGCAATGAGAATCATCTTTGGTCTGTCTGCTCTGGTTTTCAATAGAACTTTGGGCAGCAGAGGAAGAGGTGGGAAGGCATAAACTGTCATTGATGTCCAACTGAAAGAGAGAGCGTCCACTCTCCAGGCCTTTGTATGGAAAATCCTTGAGCAGAATTTTGTCAATTGATGATTTTTGTGGGAGGCAAAGAGATTTATGTCTGGCCTTCCCCATTCTTGGATTATTTCTGTAAAAACTTTTGGATGCAATTTCCATTCGTGTGGATCTGTCATATTCCTGCTTAGGTTGTCTGCCAGTGTGTTTTCCTTGCCTGGCAAGTACTGTGCTTGTAGTTCCATTTGTAAGTCCATGGCCATGTTCCAAAGTGACATGGCAGTCTGCATAGGGGGTAAGAATGTGTTCCTCTGTTTGTTTATGTACCACATAACTTTGGTGTTGTCCGTTCTTATCAATAGTTGACCTGGTTGTAGAAGGTCCTTGAAAGCTATAATAGCATTTATTACTGCTAGCACTTCTTTTTGATTGATGTGAAGGTGCTTTTCTTTTTGGGACCATTTGCCCTGAATGCACTGATCTGTCATGTGCGCCCCCCAGGCGTAGTCCGAGGCGTCTGTTGTGATGACTTGATTTGCTTGAGGCTTGCTGAATGGAAGACCTGTGTTTGTTTGACATGCTTGAGCCCACCACAGAAATTCCTTTTGCAGACATGGAATTAGTGGTATTATTGTTTCCAAACTGTGGCTGTGTTGAGAACTAATGTTTTTCAGGTACCATTGTAGTTTCCTCATATGCAGCTTTGCACATGGGATTAGTAAGATGCAAGATGCCATGAATCCCAGAGCCTGCAGGATTTTCCTTGCAGTCAGCCTGGTGCAATTTGCTAGTGTTCTGAAGTATTGAATTAGTTGCCCCTGCTTCTCTGGCGTGAGGTAGGCCATCTGGGTGTTTGTGTCCAAATTGGCACCCAGGAAAATTATCTTCCGAGATAGTATTAGCCTTGATTTCTTTTTGTTGACTGTGTATCCAAGAGAGTTCAACAACATTATTACATAAGCCAGATGTTTCAGAAGAATGTGCTTGCTGTCCGCTTGGATCAGGCAGTCGTCCAAATAGGGGTATATTTGTATCACTTGAAGTCTGCAGTAGGCAATTAATGATGCCAGGCATTTCGTGAATACTCTGGGCACAGTAGATAAGCCAAAGGGCAATGCAGAGAATTGATAATGGGTTGAACCTGCAAGAAACTTGAGGTACCTTCTGCAATTTTGTCTGATTGGGACATGCAGGTATGCCTCCTTGAGGTCCAATGTTACCAGCCAAGACTCCTTGCCCAGCATGGGAAGAAGTTGCTGTAGAGTGAGCATCTTGAATTTTGGTACGAGTAGAAATGTGTTTAGGATGGATAGGTCCAAAATAGGTCTCCAATCTTTTCCCTCCCTTGGCACCAGAAATAGCCTGGAATAAAAACCTTGACCTTGTTCGTGCGTAGGTACCTCTTGAATAGCTTTCATGTTTATGAGATCTGTAATTTGCCTTTGTGCCTCTGCCCTTTGATTGTGTGGCAGGTTTGGCATGCCTCTCATTTTTGGAAGGGTGTGAAAATGGAATTTGTAGCCTCTGTTTATAATGTCCAGGATCCATTTGTCCTTTGTGACAATATGCCAATTTCTTGAAAATAATGCCAGCTTTCCTCCTAAGGGGGCTGCCATTTGAGGCTTGGTTGGCATGCAAAGGGGAAAGTCATTGGGTTTGCTTTCTGAAAGATTGCGAGTTATCCTCACCACCTCTTTGTGTAGGAGCTTGCCATTGTCTGCCTCTAAACGATCCTTGGGATTGTCCTCTGCCCCTCGGGCGCCTGTATCTGCCTCTTTGGGGTCTGTCCGTGGCAGGAAAGGACCAGTTTTTGGAAGGCCAATTTCTACTAAAACGTCGGGGTTGTACCTGTAGAAATTCTTTCACAGTTTGCATTGATTTAGCCTTTTCCTCCATTTTCCTTAATACCTCCTCAGCATTAGCACCAAATAGTACATCCTTTTGAAGAGGGGTGTCTAGTAATTTAGCTTTGACATGATCAGGCAAGGCTTGTTCCTTGAGCCAGGCATGCCTACGTATGACTGATCCTGTAACAGCAGCTCTACATGAAGTATCTAGAGCATCAAAACCACATTGTAAGGTATGCTTACCCACTTGTTCTGCACTATGCATGAAATCCTGCAACTCCTTCAAGTCTGGTTGTTCAGATTGTGACATTTTACTTTTCAATTGTGATAACAAAAACTGTTGGTATTTTAGCATATGAAACTGACAGTTTAAGGCCCTCATGGATAAGGTAGCTGAGGTATATACCTTTTTTCCCCACCTTTCTAAGGATCTGGAATCTCTCTCGGAAGGTAATGGATTTTTAGCAATGGAGGCCTTAACTCCCTTGGGGCCCTGTGAGATGGTTTCTGGGTCCGCAGCATGGCTTTTGTATAGAAATTGGTGTGAGTCAGGAACCCTGTAGTACCTGTCAGGCTTAACTGGAGCTGGAGGTAGAGAGTCCGGGTTAAGGCAGGCCTCCGAGTAAACATCATCTAGGATGTCCAAGACAGGAGGTATAGCCAGAGGCCTGTGCTGAGGTAGCAAGAGAAATTCCCTGAGCCTTTTCTTGGAATCTGAATAATCTTGGCCTTCCCAGTGGAAGTGTTCCCTTAAGGTATGCAAAGTTTCCCCAAATGAGTAATCTTCAGGGGGGGATACAGAAGGGATGGATTCCTCCACATCAGAGTCTTCAAAAGGGGAGTAAGAATGTTCCTGATCGTCAGAGTGCTCTGAAATAATGGAGCCCTGATCAGAGGAGGGGGAATCTTCCTCCACTCTGGGCCTTTTGGCCGTTGGGGGCTGAGAACCTCTGATAAGAGTAATTAAATCCTCAGCCATTTTAAGCATCTATTTCTTAGGCATGGGGCCTGGAGATGGGCCCTGTATAGCTGGTCTCTTAGAGTGCATGGTTGCTTTAGACTTAGTGAAAGCCTTGATGGAGAAAGAAGAGGAAGGTCTGAAGACACCTTGAGTGGAGGTGGACCTGTCCACATTCTGAGTTTTAACGCCAAGAGTGGCTTCGGTATCTGTAGTCGGGGTGTGGGCCGAGGAGCATGTGACCTCGGGCGCAGGAGACACCGTCAAAGAAGTGTCGTTGGTAGTTAGGGGCTGCATAGGCACCTCGCTGAAAACCGGACCATGTGTAGTCGGCTTTGGCATGGTGTCGGTAGAGGCCGCAGACCTCATGTGTCGGTCCTTATCTTTGCGTTTTTTAGACAAAACCGGAGTCGGAGTATCCGACGACATAGTATAGTTAAATGCTTTCCCAAAATAATGCTGGGCGAACTCCGCCCGACGCTTAATAGTGCGTTTGTTGAATGTAGCACAAAAGTGACAGACCGAGACTTTGTGGTCTGGGCCTAAACAAGGTATACAGAGGGAATGGAAATCCTTATGCGGTATTTGCTTCCCACAAGAAATACAATTATTAACTTTGTCTGACATTGGTCAGAGGCAAGAAAAGTTTCCCCAACGGGGTACTTAGTTTTTAAGAAGACTTCGGTTTCCAAATTTTCGTAATCTCAGGAGCTGGCCGACCGGCACTTGCAAACTGCTTCTGCTTCGGGCACCGCCCGGCAAGAAAGACTGAAGAAAATGGCATCGGCTGGTTCCTTTATACCCCTGTCGCACTAACGTCAGGGAAGAAGCGACGACAACCGACGCCGGACCTAGACTTTGGAATTCGGCCGACCGAGGACCCGCCTGACAGCAGAAGAGCCCATCTGTTATGACTGCAGCTGTATGCACGATGAACATCTACCACTAGATAGTACCTTTCAACAATTGTATTCACCATGCCTTCCACAACTACCTCAACACTAACTAAAGTACTACTCACTACCACAATAGTATCTGTTATAACCTCAGCCTACCAATTAACCTCCTTTGAACACCAATACTACCCCCAGTTCCACTACCAACCTAAACAAACATCTACACAAACTCTCACTATCTCCCACAATAGCATTAATATAATATCTACACCTACCTACATACTTGCAAAGTTCCACTGGCTGTCCCACATCAAATACTATAATCCCTCAACCAAGAAAGCTCAGTTTCTACTAAGTAATCTACATTACAAATTACATATTCTAAAAATACATGCCTTACAAAATGGTGACATCCATCCTAATCCAGGCCCAGCCAATGTCCTACTTTCTAATCTTCCTATCACCAATCCCACTATCACACTCAGCCCTAATAAACTCCCCAACTCACTCCTGATAGCACATCTCAATAATCCAAAGCGTCAATAATAAAGTACCTCATCTCCATTCTCTCTTGCACATATACTCTTTTGACATTTTATGCCTCACAGAGACTTGGCTAAAGCCACAAACTCAAGATAATGAAATTATCCCACCAGGATATAATATATTGAGACACGATCATACAAACAAAAAAGGAGGTGGAGTAGCTATTCTTTTCAAGGATGGGCTACAAGTTACCACCTCACCCTATAACCCACCTAAAGATAGTAATGCAGAAATCCTCATTTCAAAGATTCAACTAAATTCTAGTTAATCCATAAAGATCATATGCATCTATCTACCACCTGGAAATAACATTAACTCCTTGGAAGATATTCTTAGCTGGGTCTCAGTAACTTTCCCACAGGAAACTATAATCCTTGGTGATGTCAATATTGACTGGAAATGTATCAATACTGAGCATCCCACTTCACACATTAACCTTCATGGCTTCTCTCAGACCATCACCTCCCCAACCAGAATTAACAAACCAAACCTAAAACAGAGCACCTTAGATTTGATACTCATTAATAATCATCACCAAACGTATAGAGTAGGTATTTTCCCTAACGATATAAGTGACCACTGCTTGATCTATATAATCAGGCAAAGAGCAGATATCTCTCACCCAACAGCATGCAGGACTATACGTTCCAAATACAATTTAACCAAACTCTATTCCAAAGCGAACTTGGTGCCTGTGATTGGACTAATCTAAAAACTATCCCATTAGAAGAGGCTGTCCAATACTTTAACTTTAAATTCTTAACTATCCTAGACCAGCATGCACCCAAACGTAAAATAAGAATCAGGGCAAAACTAGCTCCATGGCTCTCCAAAGATACCAGGCAAAAAATCCTACTCCGAAATAAAGCCTGGACTAAGTGGCGAACTACTAAAAGTTCATCTGATCAACAAACATTTAGACAACTGAGAAACACAGCTAAAAAATCTATACTTTTAGACAAAAAAACTTTTATTGTAAAACACAGAAAACACACCAAAATAACCCTCAACGATTCTGGGCAAGTATTAATAAACTCCTTTACCCAGGACACTCCAGTACACCAACCCCCTATAGGAGGTAATTATGACACTCCCTTCCAAACTGCAAATAACTTTACTTTTTCTTCACAGAAACCATCCAATCTCTAGCCAGTCAGCTACCTCCTGACACTTCCAGCCTACAAACCCCTATGACTAGCACACTTCCTACCTTCCTACTACAACCCATCTCTACTAATTTCATTTTTAAACTCCTAGATAAACATAAGCCTTGTACCCCTTCTGCTGGCCTGATTCCTGCCGAATATCTACAAAAACCAGCTAAAGCAGTAGCTTATCCTACTGCCATCCTTATAAATAGAACCATTAAGGAAGGTTCCATCCCTGCCATCTGGAAAATATCACACATCATCTTCCTACACAAAGGTGGTAACTCCAATGACTATTCAAACTATCGGCCCATAGCCCATCTATTCCCCCTAGCAAAAATAATGGAAAAAAGCATTCATCATCAACTCATAGGCTATCTCACGCAACACAACATACTAGCCAAATGCCAACATGGCTTTAGGCCATATCATAGTACCACTACTGCCCTCTTATCCCTTACTGACACCATTAATAGATTCCGCAATAACAACAAACTCTCTTCAGCTCTTTTCATTGATCTTTCTAAGGCTGTTGATATGGTAAACCACTCATTGCTTATTTATCTTCTCAAATCACTTTCCCTAGATTCTCTATCTGTAAAATGGTTCACTTCCTACCTGAGCAACAGGCAACAGGCAGTGCTCTGGGAGAATAAACTATCATCTCACCTGCCAGTCACACTGGGTGTACCCCAGGGCTCCATTCTAGGTCCTCTCTTATTTTCAATTTTCATTAATGATCTCTACCTAGCTATTCCCAATGTAACTTGTATACAATATGCAGATGATTCGACATTAATCTGTACAGCCAAATCTGCATCTGAACTGCAATCCCAAACCCAGAAGGTATTTAACATAGTTGAGACATGGTTTTCAAAGCGGTGCCTCCTTTTGAATCCCAAAAAAAATAAACTCCTGCTCTTTACTCCTACTCGCAGGTCAGTACCAATAGATTTCTCAGTAATCTCTAATAATGGCACCCTCATATCACCAGACTCTACTATCAAACTCCTAGGGATTACAATAGACAACAACCTTAACTTTGATACCCATATTAACAACATTATAAAATCAGTTAACAGAAAAATGGGGTCCCTGTATAAAATTAAACCCTTCTTAACACCAACAGCAAGAACAACCATTGCCCACTCCTATCTAATCTCTACTCTTCTCTATGCCTCACCAATATATACCAACCTTTCCAAAAATAATCTTCTCAAACTAGCTACCTCCTATAACAGCATAGCCAGATTTGCCACTGGTAAACCTTTTAGAAGCCATCACTGTCATAATCTCAAACAGCTCGGGTGGCTTGAACTACAAAATCAGCTGCAAATCAACCAACTTACTACTGCCCATAAGATCCTTTACCAACCTAACAATACTCCAATACTCCTAGACCTCATAACCCCTTATAGAAATCTTAATGCCTTGCGTTCATCAAATAAACTACTAATTAACATCAATAAGGCTAACAACATAGCAGGAGACTCTCTGTTCTCAAATACAGTTGGGAAAAAGTGGAACCTTCTACCTAGTGAACTTACTTCCCTTCCTTCCTTATCACTCTTCAAACAAAAAATTAAAATCTTCCTGAAAACACACTGGCTTTGTCCTTGTAGTAACCCTGACTAAATAAGAAGTTATGTACTCACCATAACGTTCCATCTGAGTAGGTAGCTTCATTTGTCTGCAACCTGTGGGTCTTGGATCCGATATCGGATCCAAGCCGGCAACTTGTTTCAAGCTAATGGATCCGAGCTCCTAGCTCCTCCCCTCACCCATAATCCCCTGCCAACCCTCCATGACCTCAGATCGAGTTTGCCTCTCAATATGTACCCAAAAAGGGTATACCAACTAACATAGATCCGCTGAAGGCCAGGGGGAAGGAGGGGGGATGGTTGCAGACAAATGAAGCTACCTACTCAGATGGAACGTTATGGTGAGTATATAACTTCTTAATCTGAAGTAGGGACTTCATTTGTCAGCAACCTGTGGGACAAAGTCCCCAGCTACCTGAATCTTGGGTGGCCATCATGGAAGGATATTGCGGAGCACCGCAGAGCCAAAGGATGCTCTCCCTCTAGAAATCACTCCAGTTTGTAGTGGTTAATAAAGGTATGAGATGAGGCCCAAGTGGCTGCCGAACAAATATCATCCAATGGAACTCTAGATTTGAAGGCCGCAGAAGTAGAGATGGAACGAGTGGAATGTGCACAAACTCCTTCAGGTGCGGGTCTCCCAGAGGCTTGGTACGCTAATAGGATACATTGTGAAATCCAGCGTGATAGAGATACTTTTGATATTGCTTTCCCCAAATTAAATTTGGCAAAGGAAACGAACAGCTGGTCGGATTGTCTATGACCAGCTGTTCTATGAGTATAAAAACATAGCTGCCTATGAACATCTAATGAGTGCAGCTTGTACTCTCCTTTATTCTGATATTTAGGGAAGAAAACCCGTAAATTTATGGATTGATTTATATTGGTTTCTGATGCTATTTTGGGAAGGAAAGAGGGATTGATCCTGAGGTACACTCTGTCCAGATGAAAGATCAAATAAGGAGGCTTCACAGAAAGAGCTTGAAGCTCCGAAACTCTTTTCGCAGAAGTAATGGCTACAAGGAATGCTGTTTTCCAGGACAAGTATTTGAGATCTACTGAAGCAGCAGGTTCAAAAGGTGGAGCAGTCAAAGCTTGAAGAACTAGTGAAAGATCCCAAGGTGGTACGGCTTCTTTTATAGAGGGTCTAAGCAAAAAAGTGCCCTTGAGAAAGGTTTTACACAACTTGGCTGACATCAAGGGCCCTGTGTCATGTCCCACATGGTAATGGGAAATGGCAGCCAATTGCACTTTGACAGTTGAGCAACTAGCGCCTTCCTGAAAAAGTTCGGTTAGGAAGTCTAATATAGATGGAAGAGGAGCCATAAAGGGATCTAGATTATGATGCTCCACCCAGATGGAGAAACGTTTCCATTTACTGCGGTACACTTTCCTGGTGGAGGGCTTATGCGCTGCCATGAGGATGCTTTGACTGGTGAAGAGATACTGGGAGTCCTAACTAGGAGTGGAACTGGAGCAACCAAGCTGTCAGCTTCAGATTGTCCAGATTTGGGGTCGGTAAGTCCGACGGATGGGAGATTAGATCCGGACTGGGATCCAGAATCCAAGGAGGATTCACTAGGTGAGACCACAGGTAAGGGAACCAAATTTACTGAGGCCAGAATGAGGCAGTGAGGATCATCCTGCTCCCCAACCGCGAGGCTTTCTGTAAGAGTTGCAGCATCAGAGGTAGAGGAGGATAGGCATAAAGTAGACCGGGTGGCCAAGCATGCACCAGAGCGTCTCTTGGAGTTTCCCCTGGTGGGGGAATCAGAGTGAAGAAATTGCTGCATTTGGTGTTTGAGGGAGAGGCAAAAAGATCGCAGCAGGGTTGCCCCCATATTGCGAATATCTGCTTCGCTACTAGTGGGTTGAGAGACCACTCATACGGGGTAAGAAGGGTGCGACTGAGTTTGTCCGCTAGGATGTTGGCCCGCCCCGGAATGTGCGTTGCAATCAGAAAGCGGTTGGTGGAGATCGCCCATTCCCACACTCTCATGGCTTCACGGCATAGAGGGTAAGACCTGGTTCCCCCCTGTTTGTTGATGTACCAGACAACTGACATGTTGTCCGACTAAATTGCAATCGTTCCTACGGGGAGGAAATTCTGAAGTGCTTGCAATGCATACAGCACCGCTCTCATCTCCAGAACGATGATATGCAGGGAGGTCTCTGTATCGTTCCACGTGCCTTGGACCGTCCTGCCTGAATAATGCCCCCACCCGAGGCGGGAGGCGTCCATGGTCACCGTGGCGAGAGGGGGAGAGGTGCAGCAGGGTCGGCCCGTATGGAGGTCCGGAGCATGAAGCCACCATATTAGAGCCCTCCTGCAAGCCTTGCTGATAGCAATGGGGTGATGAAGAGGAAAGGACAGAAAGGACCATTGTACTAGAAGGGTCCATTGCAGTACCCGCATATTCAGACGGGCGCATGGAAGGAGCATTATCGCTGCCGCCATGGAGCCCAGTGCCCTCAGGACCAATTCCGCTGGTGGAGTCTCTGACTGGAGGATAGCCCGCACATGGAGTTGCAAATTCCGAAGTTGTTTGGACGTTAGGATGCTTGTAGCTCTCTGGTGTCTATTCTGGCTCCTATGAATTCTATGGCTTGTGTCAGGACCAGAAAGGATTTGTCGGCATTGATGGTGATGCCTAACTGTGGGGCTAGGCGGAGAAAGAAATCTCTGGCTGAGCAAAGTAGATGCCTTGTTGGGGCGGTCAGGAGCCAGTCGTCCAGGTACAGAAAGACCTGTATTCCCTGGAGTCTCAGGTGGGCCGCAAACACTGCTAATACCTTGGTGAATACCCTGGGGGCTGTGGTGAGGCCAAAGGGAAGGAACCTGAACTGGTAGTGACTGGCTCCCAGCCGGAAGTGGAGGAACCTCCTGGATCGTCTGTCCATTAGAATGTGGTAGTACGCATCCTTGAGGTCTATAGAGCACATCCAATTGTTCTCCCTTAGAAGGGGGAGAATAGATTGAAGAGTGACCATTCAGAATTTTTCCTTGGTTACCGACAGGTTCAAGCGGGACAGGTCTAAAATCGGTCTCAAGTCCCCCGTCTTTTTTGGCACCAAAAAGAACCTGGAGTAGAACCCTAATCCGAGCTGGTCTTGGGGGATGGGCTGGATGGCTCTTTTTCTTAGCAGCTGCTGAATTTCTGCGGCTGCAGCCTCCCTCTGATCGGGTGGTACATCGGGGAGGTTCTTGAATTTGGGGACATGAAGTAATGGTATTTTGTACCCTCTGGATATAATTTGAAGCACCCAGCGGTCTGTCGTGATGGACTCCCATGCTGCTAGGTGCTCTGAGAAGCGCCCCCCGACTGCCTCCAGAGTGCAGCAGTCGGGCAACCCTATTATTTGTGACAATGATGAAATAGGACATCTTTTTGCTAAAAGGGTTTGTTTCTCTTATGGTAGATTTTCTAACTTAAAAGAACTTTTGAGTTTAAAATATAATGTGAAACACTTGAATGAAGGTAATGGCATGTTTGAATGTGGCAGATGTAAAATTTGCCCTAGGGTTAAAAATCTCTCAGGAAATGTTATCAATGGCATTAAATTTAATGCCACAGATAGATTTGATTGCAAATCCTGTGGAGTTGTTTATATAATGGGTTGTGGATGTGTTCCATCTAAATACTATATTGGCCAAAGTAAACGACAGGTAAAAATACGTATTATGGAGCACATTGGTGATGCTAGGAACTTTAGGATAGATAGTCCTATTTCGGAACACTTTAATAGAGTTCATAATGGTTGTTTGGACTCTTTGTTTTTTTGTGTTCTTGCCAAACCAAGTGTTATAGGCTCTGGGAACTATTCACAAAAACTATTAAATTTAGAAAGCAGATTTATTCTCAATTTTGGTACTCTTATGCCCAAGGGTTTGAATTTAGAAATGAATATCACTTTATAAAATTATTTTATAAGGTATTTAAATTATTTTTTGTATTCATAACTTTAGTAATTTATTCTGTGTTTTGTGAATGAGAAACAGTTAGAAACTGAATTTAATTCTTTCTGTATTAACTTGCATTAATTAATTGCACAATTATTCAATTTAGCAAATGTATAAAAAGATGCAGCTGTTTGTCTTTTATTATTCCTATGAAGGCGTTGTATAGCCGAGGTACCAGAAGACATTAAACTTTTTGCTGTATCCTGGCTCCTGTTTTGGTGTTCTACATTCAATTTTCGTGTTTTTTTATAAAAAGGTTCTCTGGACCCAAAGTTTCTCGGAGCCCCTCTGCCCCTGGGGCGGCGTCCTCCCTGTCCTCCTCTGCCACAGAAGGACTGGTTGTCCGGAGCGGGTTGGGAATGTTGCGATTTCCGGAACCACATCTTTTTCTGACCCTTTTGGTTCTTCGAAAAGGACCGCTGGGGCTCAGAGAAGCGGACTCCGATGGCAGACAACGTCTTCCCGTCCTTCTCGCTCTGGACAAGTGTCTCACGAACCGTTTTGCCAAACAGGGCAGAACCATCGAAAGGGGCGTTCGCAAAAGATGCTTTAAAGGACTCCGCAAAGTCACAATGACGGAGCCAGGCCTGATGTCTCATGACTAGGCCCGCTCCGCTAGCCCTAGCGGCTCCCTCGGTGGCGTGGGACAATAGCCGCATAGAAATATTTGAAATGGATCTCAGAGTGGCCATTCGGGTGGAGTACAATTGTTTGTCCTCCGCCGACATGGACTCAGGGTGGAGGCAGCGTATTCTTTGATAAGATCCCGCTGCATCCTGATGACATGTGCCATATAGTTCAGAGACCTTACCGAGAAGGTCGCTGAACTAAAAACTCGCTTCCCTAAGCGGTCCATCAAGCGGGACTCCTTGCTCGGTGGATGGACTGAGGGGCTCTCCTGAGCTAGTTCCCTCTTCGTGGCTGCCGCCGTCAACATGGCATCTACGGGGGACCCTTGCTCCAGTGCGACCAGTCAGAGGGGGGCTTAGTATCCTGTCCAGGCGTTTGGGTATTGGCTCCATGGTGTCCGGGTCCTTCCACGCCCTGGTGGTAATAAGGTCCACCAAGGGGTCGGCTGGAGGGGACACCCAAGAGGTAGATGGACCTGCTTCGAATGCCTCCAGAAACACGGACTCGTCAGAGGAAGACTTGGGGGCAGACCACCTACCTCTGATCCTCAGCATCTCCATGATGTCTCCAAAGGAGTCATCCTCAGGGGGTGATCTTGGGGAGCCTTCCCCTTCATCCAAGTCCGTGTCCTCAGTTAAGGACTCAGGGGAGTCCACGTGCCTCCTCTTGCACTTATGCTTGCGAGGCACTTCCTCGGGGGGGGCTGTCCGAGGAGGCCTTGCCAGCAACATCCTGTTCCAATGGAACTACCTGCGACATTGAAGCAGGCTGTCCCTTTGGCTGGGTGATGGAAGCCTGGCCCAGCAGAGAGGGAGTGCAGGGTGGAGCTGAGACAAGGGCCGGGGGTCCGGATGTTCTCAACAGGGCCCTCTCCACTACATCGAAGGCCGAGGGGGAACCACTCTCTCTGGGCTCCGAGAGTCGGCTCCCACTCGGATCTGATAAAGGGATCGAAACCGGCGCCGAGACCATCGGATCCAAAGGACCAGTGCGCTCCGACCTGGACGGAGCCGAAGGCACACTGAATCCCTCGGATCTGAAGCTCGGGCCACAGCTCCGAGAGGTCGGATCCGACAGGCTCGAGGGCAGGGTCGGATCCGAAGTACCAAGTACTGTCGGCGCCGACCCACCCCCGGCTCCAACGCTGCTCGGCTCCGAACGCTCCGAACCCAGGTAGTGGGTTGGAGAAGGAGCAATTGGATGGAAAAAAGGTGTCGAGCTCCCCCCTGAAGGGGGGGGGGGGCAAGAGCACTCCCATCTGCAGCTGGGCCTGGATGAATCTTCACATCATCCAGTCCAAGTCTGCATCAGACATGCTGAACGTTGATCTCGAAGAGGCCACCGAGGCAGCCCTGGAATGCCACCTCGATGGAGATCGGGCCTCCTCCTCCTCGGGCCCTGGGGAGAAACAAGGGGATTGGAGCCGAGGAGGAGAAGACCTAGAAGCAGTGGAGGGAGAAGCCCGCTTACCTGGCGGGGCTGAAGCGGAGGCCTTGGCCCGCCACTTGTGGTGCTTCTCTCTCCGTTTCTCCCTCCTAGCCTCCCTATCCTCCGGTGCTTTAGCAGGAGTTTGAGTCCCGGCCGAAGGAAGGGGGCAGGAGTGGCAACAACCACAGCCTGTGGTAGTGCCACGGGAGCAGTGGAGGCTGGAGCAGAGTCCGGGGGCAAAAGTCCCACCAGGACCAGCTTCGACCTCCGCTCTTTCAGTGCCCTGGGGTTGAACGCTGCACAAATGGTACAGCCTGAGGTGAGGTGTTCAACCCCAAGGCATCGAACGCACCGAGTGTGGCCATCAGCCAGGGAGAGCTTATGGCCACACTCAGTACATTTAGAAAAAATGGCTGTTGGGGCCTCAGCCATACTTAAAAGAAAAGGTAGTGCTACACAAACACACAGGCCCCAAAAACGCAACACACACACAAACTCACTAACGACCAGCGAAGGGAGGGAAAAAAACTAAGTAAAAGAAATATTGTTTTACACTACAGGGTACCTAACTCTTACACACTTTATTTTTTTTTTTAAAAAAAAAAAGGAAGAGAATTTGACAGAAAAAACACACTTAACTGACGATTTACTGTTGAGCTCAATGGAATCCAGCTATCCACAAGCGCGGCAAACTAGATCTGAGGTCATGGAGGGTTGGCAGGTGATTATGGGTGAGGGGAGGAGCTAGGAGCTCGGATCCATTAGCTTGAAACAAGTTGCCGGCTCGGATCCGATATCGGATCCAAGACCCACAGGTTGCTGACAAATGAAGTCCCTACTTCAGATCAATCATAACTGCTTCTAGTATCTTTACTAACTCCACTCACTCTTCTAATTACTGTCCTTTACTGCAACATGACAGTACATATGCAGATATTTGAAGCTGTATTAGCTACTGGTATATGTAAATAATTAGCACTAAATATTGTAAATAGTTTTTATGAAATGTTTAGAAATATTTCATCTATGTCTGTTTTCGTTTTGTAACATTATTGATCTCGTCTGTTCATGTCTGTCTTGGAGCTCATCTCCCCGGGCCTCTACTGAAAATGGACATATATCCAGTTAGACTAGCCCGGTCAACAAATGTAAAATAAAATAAATAAAATAAAATATTGCCTGTCTAAATTGCAATTGTCCCGAAAGGGAGAGAGTCTTGGAAAGCCTGCAATGTTAAGAGCACTGCTATCATTTCCAGAACAGTGATATGCATGTTGGCCTCTTCGAGGGACCATGTTCCTTGGACTTTTTCCAAAAGGTGCCCCACACCTAATTTGGGAAGCGTCCGTGGTCACTATCGCCTTAGGCAGAAGAAGAATGAAGGGATGGCCTTGTAGAACCTGATCTGAGAGAATCCACCACCAGAGTTAAATTTTGCATGCCTGGGTAATTTTGATCCAGGTGGACATAAGCTGGTGTAGAATGGACCACTGAGTCACTAATGTCCATTGAAATATTCTCATATGGTATCTTGCTAGGGGACTAGAACTATTACTGCAGACATTGATCCCAAGGCTTGTAGAATCAATCAGGCAAAAAGAGAAGAATTTTTAATTATCTTTTTGACTTAAAATCGGATAGTCTGTACCCTTGGAAAAGGAAGGGAGGCTGTTAGTGATATTGTGCTGAATAAGGCTCCTATGAGCTCTAACATTTGAGTAGGTTCTAACTGAGATTTGGTGAGGTTGATGGTAATTTACAGAAGTTGGCAAGTCTGGAGTACATAATCTTGAGCTCTTATCAGTAGATGCCTGGTTGGAGCAGTTATGAACCAGTCATCAAAGTACGGAAACACTTGGAATCCCTGCAAGCTCAAGATAGCTGCTACTACTGCCATGCATTTGGTGAACATCCTGGGGGTTGTGGTGAGACCAAAGGGCAGTGCTCTGAACTGGTAATGACTGGCTTCCAGCTGGAAGTGTAGACACCTTTTGGATCATCTGCTCATCTTTATGTGATAGTACGCACCCTTAAGGTCTATCAACCACATCCTATCATACTTGTGCAGGAAATGCAAAATGGACTGAACTGTGACCATCAGGAACTTGGTGTGCTGGACTGACTTCTTCAGAATGCTGATATCCAAAATTATCTCCAGTCCCCTGTTTTCTTTGGCACTAAAAAGAATCTTGAGAATGTACCTGATTATATTTGGTCTGGGAGGACCTCTTGGATGACTCTTTTTTCCTAGTAGCTTTTCTACTTCTAGAGCTGCTGCTTTTCCCAGATTGGGTGGAACATCGGGAATTTTGTTTAATGCTGGTGGGTTGGTAGGGAAAGGGGAATTATATAACCTTGGAAATAATCCTTTGCACCCACATATCTTTTGTAACAACTAGCCAGGCTCTCTGGTGCAGGAAAAACCACCCCCGACTGCCTCCAGACGTTGATAATTTGGCCCCTTTCAGGAACACAGGGTCTGTTGGAAAAAGAATCTCTAGACCCCTGGTTCTGGGGGCATCTTCTGTCATGTGGATGGTGTCTCCCACATGAGTTGCCCTTCTGCAGCTGGGGGAACCATCTCCACAGGGAACTTAGAAAGGACCCTGGGACTTTTTGAACCACATTTTCCGAGCCCCTCACTGATTCCTAGAAAGGGTTCTTTGAGGGGTTGAAAAATGTACACCCGCTGCAGAGAGGGTTTTACCATCTTGCTGGCACCTGAAGAGTGTGTCATTTACCTTTGGGCCAAACAAAGAACTTCTGTCAAAGGGTGCATTGACAAAAAAAGGAACTTGAAGGGCTCCGCAAAATCACAGAGGTGCTTCCAGGACCAACTCTTAACAGAAATGCCTGAAACCGCCGCCTTTGAGGTACCTTCAGCTGCATGTGAAATAAGCCTCATGGACGAATCAGTGATCAATTGTAGGATAGCCAACTGTGAGGCAACAGAGTTCTGAGCCTCAGAAGTACTGGTCCCAGTGAGGGATTTGGATAGTTCTTTAACCAAATGCCACTGCAATCTAGTGAAGTGTGCAAAATAATTCAGTGACTTGAGAGCAAAGGTCGTTGAAACATATACATGCTTCCCAAATGTATCCAGTGTCCTTGTTTTCCTGTTAGGGAGATGGACATAAGAACTCTGTTCCACAAGTTCTTTCTTTGTGGCTGCCACCACAACCATGACATTTACTTGTACTCCCTTGCCCTAAAACTCTCTTCCTTTTGGTGGTGCCATAACCCTGTCTGGTCTATTGGGGACTGGTTTAACAGTGTCTGGTTCCTTGCATGCCTGCCTATAGATCAAATCAATGAGCTCATCAGTGGGCGGAGTCACCCAGGACATAGATGGGCCAGACCCAAAGGCTTCCATGAATACTGATTCCTTTAGGGAAGGGCTATCAGTATACCTACCACCCCTCTGCTTGAGGATTTCCAAGCTGTCTCCAAAGGAGATGTCATGCGGTGGTGATCCTGGGGATCCTTCCCCCGATCAAAATTGGTATCTTCAGTGACTGACTCTTGAGGAGAGTCTACATGCCTCCTCTTGCACTTTCTCTTCCTAGGGACTTCTTTAGTGGGATATTCCAGAAAAGAATCAGAAGAACTAAGAATACACTGCTAAGTAGTCCGGAGACTTTCGGCTGGCTGTCCTTATAGAGTAGAGTGATGAGGCTCAAGGCACGGTGACATAAGGGATCTAGAGGGAAGAACCATCCTTCCTGAAGAAGCAGAAAACACTCTCTCCACTATCTTGAAGGCAGAGTGCCCTGGGGAGATGGAAGCCGAGGGAGCCAAGAAGTCATCCTTCTGGAACCATAGGATCCCCCTGACCCAAGGGCAGTCTTCCCAAGGCAGAGGTTGGAGTCGAGCTGTCCAATGCCAAGTTTCTGAGGGGCTCAGTTGGCTACAACAACTTTGGAGTTGACTCTAACACCTGGCTTCCAACAGGGACGCTTCGGCTCCAAGAGTCATCCGGCTCCGACACACTCACAGCCAGTGCAATCAAAGAATGCATAGGAGCCAAAGATATGATGATCTTCATATCTGATGCAGACAGACCTGGAAAGCTCAGTTCCAACAGCTCCATAACCAAGGAATGCATCTGAGAAGGAGCCGAGACAGCTGGTGTAGTACTGGTAAGGGCTTCCTGACTTGAAGGGTAGGAGCCAGAAGACCTCTCATCTGAATCTGAGCTGAGAGAAAGTTCCTCATCATTCGGTCCACATCAGCTTGTGTCAGACTTCTGGAAGAATGAGCGGATGAGCCTACAAAGGGGGATGTGGAACGCTGGCATCTCTACAAAAAAGGTGAGGGAACTCTAGAGGGCACTGAATCCAAGGAGGATGCATACCTCACTCGACATAAGGGCTTCAGATTAGACACCACTGGATCAAAGAAAGTAGAGCATACATCTGACGGCTTCTGATGAGAAGATCTGGGCTTCAGATCTGACTTCTTTGATTTTTTTTTCCCAGCCAGCTCCAACATCATATCTGATGGCCTCTTTCTGTGCACCGTTTTACTGGCTCTGGAGGATTGAACCCCAGAAAATGATTTTGAAAAGGTTGAAGGAAGAAGACTCTTCAGTATCAGTTTATTTTTACAATCAAAAACCACCTTAGGATTGAAAGTCTTGCATATATCAGAATCCACTTTGAGGTGATATGGGCCCAAACAATATTCACATCAATTGAGTGCATCAGATAAAGAGTTTGTGCCCACATTTTTTTAATTTTTTTAAGCCAGAAGGCTTTTCCGGCATTTTTTCTCTTTAACTAGCAGAAAGGCAAGAAAAGAAAAAAATAAGTTATGTACCTACCATAATGTTCCATGTTAGTTGTCTTCTTGTCGCCTTCTTTCTTGCTGGTTGGGTTCGGTGCCGATTCTCGGCTCCGACTCGGCCATCTTCAAAAGCTTGAGAGCTGTTTACTGGCTCGAGGCCACCCCATTTCCCATGATGCCTGGCGCTAGATACCCAGATTTCGTTTGGCAGGTCTAACTGCAGACATAACAAGGAAAGGATCCTATCCTGGAATGTATAAAACCTACCAGAGAGGCTACTACGCAGAAAAGAATAGCCAGAGAAGACTCAGCCAGTGAAAAAAACATAAAGAACTCTTCTCGGTCTACAAGGATAGGGGGATGGAGGGTGGGACGCAAGAAAGAAGGCGAGAAAAAGACAACTAACATGGAACGTTATGGTAGGTACATAACTTCTTTATGTTAAGTTGTCTATCTCGCCTTCATTCTTGCTGGTTGGGGCAGCGTCCCTAGCACCTAAAATCCTGGGTGGCTCATCGGAACAAACTCTTCAGAACAGTGGAACCAAAATCAGCTCTGCTCCTGGAAACCACATCCAACTTATAATGCGAAATGAAAGTATGTGGGTTGGCCCACATAGCCGCAGCACAAATAGATTCCATGGGCAACCTAGCCTTAAAGGCCACAGAAGTGGCTAAAGCTCTGGTGGAGTGACCTTTTGGTTTAACAGGCAATTCTTTATTCCTCGGTTGATAGATAAATGTGATGATAGAAGTCAACCACCTGGACAAGGTTACTTTTGAGACTGGAAGACCTTGTTTACCCTTAGCATAAGAAAGGAAAAGTTGGTCCGATTTCCTGATGTCTTTAGTTCTATGCAAATAAAAGCGTAGTTGCCTGTGAACATCTAACTGATGCAATTTATATTCCGCCCTGTTGGAGTGGTTGGGAAAAAACACAGGAAGGTCTATGGACTGATTCAAGTTATTTTCTGAAGAGACTTTAGGAAGGAAGGAAGGATTAGTCCTGAGAGCAACCCTGTCATTGTGGAACACTAGGTACAGAGGACGGGTACAAAGAGCCTGAAGTTCCGAAACTCTTCTGGCTGAAGTAATAGCTAACAGAAAGAGGGTTTTCCTAGATAAAAACTTCAAGGAACAAGATGCTGCAGGATCGAAGGAGGGCAAAATTAGAGAAGCTAAAATCAAATTTAGATCCCACGGAGGTGGAGGATCTCTCACTGGAGGCCTAAGCAGAGTGGTCCCTTTGAGAAAGGCTTTACATAGCTTATGAGACATGATATTATTTTCCGACAGGCCAATGTGAAAATGTGAAATTGCAGCTAACTGAACTCTAATTGTAGCGGAAGCGGACCCAGCATGAAAGAGTTCCGCAAGAAATTCCAAACTGTGGTGTACAGGGGCTGAAAAGGGGTCTTATACTCTTAGCCTCTGCCCAGGAAGAAAAATGTTTCCACTTACTAGCGTTAAGTTTTACTAGTCGTAGACTTGTGAGATGATAAAATAATTTTGCGCACAGAGGGGGAGATATCAGGAAGCCTGGCTAAAGTTGGAAGTGGAGCAACCAAGCAGTGAGCTGGAGAGATTTCAGGGATTGGTGCAGCCCACCCGATTGATGGATCAGAAGGTCTGGAACTAGGTCCAGAGTCCAAGGCTGCACGAGAAGATGATGCAGGAATGGGAAAGTACAGTTTTGTACCTACCATAAATGTAGATGTTCGAGTGTTCACACTGCTGCAGTCATCACACTTGGATTATCTTGCCATCAGGCGGTCCCGCAGTCGGCCCGAATTCCAAAGTCTTGGTCTGGCGTTGGTTGCTGTCGCTTCCTCCCTGACGTCAGTGTGCCAGGGGTATATAAGAGGCATCTGACGCCATTTTCTTCAGTTTTTCTTGCCCCAGATGTCAGGTGCCCCCAAAAGGTAGGCAAAATATATATATATATATATATATATATATATATATATATATATATATATATATAGATAGCTATATAAAAATAAAAACAAAACCCTTAGGCACAAGTAAATACACCACAGAGGTAGTATAGGATAGAGTGGTAGAGATAAGTTCAGCTACTTCAGAGGGGATGGAGGAAGGGTACCCTGGACTGCAGCAGGGTGAACACTCGAACATCTACATTTATGGTAGGTACAAAACTGTACTATGTTCATCGTGTTACCCTGCTGCAGTCATCACACTTGGGTTGAATCCCAAAGCTAAGGATGGGAGGTGGAGTCAGACAGGGTTAGAAGAAGCTAGTAAGCCCTGCAAAACTGCAGTGGCAAAACCAGCTCTAGTCTTAGAGTATAGAGGTAAGTGATAGTGTTTGGTGAAGGTGTGCACTGAACTCCAAGTAGCAGCTTCCAGAATATCCTTGGTTGGCACTCCCCTGAAAAAGGCTGCTGATGTAGCTGTAGCCCTGATGGAGTGGGACCTAATGTTAGCAGGTACTGGTTTCCCATGATGTGTGTAACAAAAACGTATGCAATGCCCTATCCATTTAGAAATGGTCTGTTTTGAGATAGCTTTTCCTTGTGATCCTGTAGCATAGGCTACAAAAAGCTGGTCAGTTTTTATGAAACCCTTAGTTTTATCCAAGTAGTAACGCAATTGCCTGTGAATGTCCAAAGAGTGCAGGAGTCTTTCTCCTTTGTTCTGGGGATTTGGGAAGAAGGTGGGCAAGTGAATGGTCTGGTTTAGGGCCACACTGGATACCATCTTTGGCATAAAGGAAGGATTTAAATGGTGAAAGGTTCCACTGCCATTAGTGCCTGTAGCTCTGAGACTCTTCTAGCTGAGGTTATTGCTAGTAGTAGGGCAGTTTTCCATAAAAGAAATTTTAAATCAGTAGAAAAAGCTGGTTCAAAGGGCAGACATGTAAGCTTTTCCAGAACAAAGTTGAGATCCCAAGTAGGTGGTTGGAGCTCTCCTTGGCGGTCTTAAGTTCTTAGCCCCTCTGAGGAACTGTCTCAGGAGTGGATATGAGAATAAAGGAGGATCCGTGCTGTAATGAGCTGAAATTGCAGAGGTGTGGATCTTAATAGATGAAAAGGAAAGTCCTTTGTGTAACATCTCAGTTAAATATTGTAGAATCTGAGGGATGTTTGGATCAAGGGGGTTTAGGCCTTTAGCCTAGGTCCAGGCGCAAAATCTTTTCCATTTGTCTGAATAGGTTTTCCTGGTGCTGGGTTTCCTGACCTCCAGAATGACATCCATAACAGATTTGGATAAAGGTGTTGGCTGGTTGTTTAGGTAATTTGCCATGCAGCTAGGTTTAAAGTCTTGAGCTGGCTGTGTAGAATCTGATGATCTCGCTGGGTGAGCAGGTGTGGTATTTGTGGCAAAATCCATGGTGGGCCGTGGGGCATGTTCCTTAAAATTGGGTACCAATGCTGGCATGGCCAGTCTGCTGCAACAAGTATCATTTGTGGTCTCTCTAATCTGACTTTCAGCAGTACCTTTGCTAGAAGAGGTAGTGGAGGGAAGGCATACACTGTTAATGTTTTCCAACTGAATGAGAGGGCGTCCACTTTCCAAGCTAGTGGATGGAAGGTCCTTGTGCAAAATATTTGAAGTTAGTGGTTGTGGGGGCTTGCAAACAGATCTATGTCTGGGCATCCCCATTTTTGAGCTATCATTGCAAATACTTGTGGATCTAGTTTCCATTCATGTGGATCCATGATGTTTCTGCTTAGGTCGTCTGCCAATGTGTTTTTCTGTCCTGGCAGGAATTGTGCTTGTAATTGAACCTGGTAAGACAGTGCAGTGTTCCACAAGGTCATTGCTTGCCTGCATAGAGGGTGGGAATGTGTGCCCCCTTGCTTGTTTATGTACCACATGACTGTGGTATTGTCCGTCTTTATTAGTAGTTGTCCTGGGTGTAGAAGGTCCTTGAAAGCTGTTAGGGCATTCTGTACTGCTAGCATTTCTTTTTGATTGATATGCAGATGCCTCTGATCTGTAGTCCATTTGCCCTGAATGCACTGCCCTGCCATGTGTGCTCCCCAGGCATAGTCCGATGCATCTGTTGTCATAGTTTGCCTGGCTGTGGGTAAGGTGAAAGGCTGACCCTTGTTGAGGTGACATGCCTGTGCCCACCATAGAAACTCCTGTTGAAGGCAGGGAATGAGTGGTATCATTGTTTCCAAGCTGTGGCTGTGCTGAGTCCATACACTTTTCAGATACCATTGTAATTTCCTCATATGCAGTTTTGCAAATGGTACTAGTAGTATGCAAGATGCCATGAATCCCAAGGCCTGCAGAATTTTTCTTGCAGGGAGTTGGGTCTTTGTTGCCATTATTTTGAAATATTGAAACAGTTGTCGCTGCTTGTCTGGTATGAGATAAGCTATCTGGGCCATTGTATTCAAGCTGGCACCCAGGAATATTATGTTTTGTGAGGGCACTAGTTTTGATTTCTTTTCATTTACTGTGTACCCTAGGCAACTCAGAAGGTGTTTGACAAATGCCAGATAGTTTAAAAGAATGTCTTTGCTTTCTGTTTGAATAAGACAGTCCTCCAGGTATGGGTATATTTGAATTCCTCTTTGTCTGCAGTATGCAATTACTGGTGCCAGGCATTCTGTGAAGACCCTGGGCACAGTAGATAAGCCAAAGGGCAGTGCAGAGAATTGGTAATGCTTTGAACCTGCAATGAAGCGGAGGTATCTTCTGCAATTTTGTCTGATAGGGACATGCAGGTATGCCTCCTTGAGGTCCAAAGTGACTAGCCAAGCATTCTTGCCCAGCATGGGAAGAAGCTGCTGTAGTGTTAGCATTTTGAATTTTGGTACTTGCAGATAGGTGTTCAGAATTGAAAGATCCAGAATGGGTCTCCATACTTTGTCCCTTCTTGGGACTAGGAAGAGTCTTGAGTAAAATCCTTGTCCTTGCTCCTGTGTAGGTACCTGTTGAATGGCTCTCATGTTCATGAGAGCTGTAATTTGTTTTTGTGCCTCTGCCCATTGATTTGGTGGCAGGTTTGGCATTCCCTTGTTCCTTGGTAAGGTATGAAAGTGGAATCTGTATCCTTGAGAGACAATGTTTAGAACCCATCTGTCTTTTGTGATGATTGCCAGTTGTCTGCAAAAAATGCTAGTTTTCCTCCCAAGGGAGTTGCCAGGAGAGAATTGCTTGGTAGTTTGAGGATAGAGTCATTGGGTTTGTCTTCTGCTAGCTTGGGGCCTGTCTTCTTCTCCTTTCTGGGTAGCAGAACCCCATTGGCTAGGTTTGTAAGGGCCCTGTGACTGACATCTGCCCCTTGGGCTTCTGTATTTACCCCTCTGTGATCTGTCTGAAGCAGGAAAGGACCAGTTTTTTGTTGGCCAGTTTATGCTGAATCGAGGGGGTTGTACCTGCAAAAAATCCTTGACCATTTGCATAGACTTTGCCTTATCCTCCATTTTCTTTAAAACCTGTTCTGCTTTGACACCAAATAATACATCCTGTTGTAAAGGTGCATCCAGTTTGCTTTAACATGGTCAGGGAGGGTTTGTTCTTTTAACCAAGCATGCCTACGTATGACAGAGCCAGTAACAGCTGCTCTACAAGAAGCTTCCAATGAGTCAAATCCGCATTGTAAAGTATGTTTGCTCACCTGTTCAGCTGCATGCAACAGATCATGCATTTCTTTGAATTCAGGCAGTTCTGAATGTGTGCTCATTTTTTGTTTAACTGAGAGATTAGAAATTGTTGATATTTCAACATGTGAAACTGGAAATGTAATGCTCTCATAGCCAGAGTAGCTGAGGTGTATATTTTCTTGCCCCATCTATCTAGGGCTCTGGAATCCCTTTCAGAGGGCACAGGATTTTTAGCCATAGAAGCTTTTGCTCCCTTAGGACCCTGGGAAATAGTTTCTGGGTCAGCTACACAGCTTTTATAAAGGAATTTGTGCGAGTCAGGTACTCTGTAGTATCTGTCTGGTTTGGCTGGAGCAGGAGGAAGAGAGTCTGGATTTAAACTAGACTCCAAGTAAACATCATCCACAATATCCAGAACAGGAGGGATAGCAAGAGGTCTGTGCTGGGGTAGTAAATGGAACTCTCGGAGCCTTTTCTTAGAATCTGAGTAATCCTGGCCTTCCCAGTGGAAATGTTCCCTCATGGTATGTAAAGTTTCCCCAAAGGAGTAGTCTTCAGGGGAAGATGCTGAGGGAATACAGTCTTCAGCATCAGAATCTTCATAAGGTGGAAAAGTGCAATCCTGCTCCTCAGAAGAATCTGAGGAGGGAGAAACCTGGTCAGAGGATGCATAATCCTCCTCTTGTCTTGGTCTTTTATCAGGAGGGGGATGGGAACCCCTGATAAGGGTAATCAAATCTTCAGCCATCTTAAGCATCTGTTTAGCATCGGTTTCTTAGGCATGGGGCTTTGAACTGTAGACTGATGTACAGTTTTCTTTGGTTTTAAAGGAGTTTTAAGTTTAGCATAAGATTTAATGGTGAGTGTAGTCGGTCTGAAGACACCTTCAGAAACCGAAGGTGTTTCCGTTGCACCGGTGTCTAGTTCTGCTCCAGTGTCGGTAGAAGGCTGCGTCTGCCTGGTAGACTCCCCATGGGAATCCACAGCTGTCTGGGGTTCCAGCTCTGGGGTCATCAGGGGCTGCGTAGGCGCCTCACTGAAAACCAGAGAACCGGCGACAGGCCCAGCTGAGGCCTCAGTGTCTGGCTTATTCCTAGGCTGCCTGTCCTTATCCTTCCATTTTTTATGAGTAGCGGTCGTCGGCTGCTCCGACAGCATGATATAATTAAATTTCCTACCAAAGAAATGCCATGCAAAGTCAAAACGGCGTTTGATAGTTCGTTTATTAAACCTAGCGCAAAACCGACAACCTGTGACGTCGTGGTCTGGGCTTAGGCAAGGAATACAATAGGAATGGAAGTCTTTATGAGGTATTTGCTTCCCACAAGAAATGTAATTGTTAACTTTTTCTGACATCGGACATAGGCAAGAAAATGTTCCTCAACGGGGTACTTAGCTTTATTGAAGACTTCGGACTGAAATTCAAATCGAAAATCTCAGGTGTCGGCCGACCGGCACTTGCGAACTTCTTCTGCTTCGGGCACTGCACGGCAAGAAAGACTGAAGAAAATGGAGTTGGATGCCTCTTATATACCCCTGGCGCACTGACGTCAGGGAGGAAGCGACAGCAACCGACGCCGGACCAAGACTTTGGAATTCGGGCCAACTGCGGGACCACCTGATGGCAGGATAACCCAAGTGTGATGACTGCAGCAGGGTAACATGATGAACATCCATATTTGTCGAGGCCAGTAAGGAGCAATGAGGATCATTTTGCAGCCCAATATGGTAGCTTTCTGTATTAGCCTCGGAATTAGGGGAAACGGAGGGAATGCATAAAGAAGTCTCTGAGGCCAATTGTGGACTACAGCATCTCTGGGGGAATGTCCGGGAAGTGGAAGGAGAGAGAAGAAATTGCTGCACTTGCTGTTGAAGGGGGTGGCAAAAAGGTCACAGCAAGGTTGGCCCCATTTGCGGAATATTTGGTCCACATCTACTTGATTCAGAGACCACTCGTGAGGCATGAGAATTGCTCTGCTCAGCCTGTCTGCTATGACGTTGGACCTCCCAGGGATGTGTGTTGCGATCAGAAACCATTGGGAAGAGTTTGCCCATTTCCAGAGTCTGAGTGCTTCTCGACATAGGGGGTAGGACTTGGTTCCGCCCTGCTTGTTGATGTACCACACTACTGACATACTGTCCATTTGAATTGCAATGGTCCCGGTAGGAAGAGAGTCCTGAAGAGCTTGCAACGCTAAAAGCACGGCCCTCTTCTCCAAGATGTTTATATGTAGATGGTACTCGTGAGGTTGCCAGGTGCCTTGGACTGTACTGCCCTGATAATGCCCCCCCACTCGATCAGGGAGGCATCCGTGGTCACCGTAGCAACTGGAGGGGGAAGTACAAATGGTCTGCCCCGGGGCACTGATGTGGAGACCATCCACCACGCAAGGTGCTTTTTGCATGCTTCTGTGATCATAATCATGTGAGACATGGGAATCTGCTGGAAGGACCATTGGGTGAAAAGAAGCCACTGGAGAATCCTCATGTGAAAACGAGCTAGAGGAACAAGTATGATCGCTGCTGCCATGAGACCCAGAGTTTGGAGGATGAACCTGGCTTGAATTCTTTTGCATGCTAATAAGACCTGTACATGTTGGCGAATCACTAATACCCTGTCTGATGGAAGGCTCACTGACATGTCTTTTGTATTTAAATTTGCGCCTATAAAGGTGATAGACTGACAGGGCAACAATGCAGACTTTTTGAAATTTATTGAGATACCTAGTCTGGAGTAAGTCTCGATAGTGTAGTCTCTGGCTCGGAGAAGGTGATGCCTGGTGGTAGCAGTGAGGAGCCAGTCATCTAGATATGGAAACACCTGGAATCCTTGCCGTCTCAGGTGAGCGGTAACTACTGCCGTACATTTGGTGAACACCATGGGGGCTGTAGTGAGACCAAAGGGCAGAGCTCTGAACTGATAATGGCTGGCTCCCAGCCAGAAGCGAAGGAATCTTCTGGAGCATCTGTCCATTTTGACGTGGTAGTATGCATCCTGAAGATCTATGGAGCACATCCAATTGTCCTGACCCAGAAAGGGTAAAATGGACTGTCGCGTGACCATCCGAAACTTCGTTCTTTGTACAGACCTGTTCAATCTGCTGAGATCCAGAATGGGTCTCCAGTCCCCTGTCTTTTTTGGTACCAAAAAGAACCTTGAGTAAATTCCGGATACTTGCTGGTCTGATGGGACTTGCTGGATGGCCCTTTTTCTTAGCAGTTCTGAAACTTCTTGAACTGCTTGATCCCTTAGATTGGGTGGAACATCTGGAAGGGACTTGTTTAACACTAAGGGAGTGCGAACAAAGGGAATTCTGTAGCCTCCGGATATAACAGACTGTACCCATTTGTCTTGTGTTATGTCTTGCCAGGCTCTTGGGTACAGCGATAATCTTCCCCGGCTGCCCACCTCAGGGATGCTGGAAGGGCTTCTCAGGGAAGGATTCTCTGCTGCCCTGGTTTTGCGGACCCCCTCTGCCACGAGGGCGGTGTCTATTATTGTTCCCTCCTCTGCCCCTGGATGGGAACTCACCATGTGTGTCCGGCAAGGCTCCCTGGGATTTCCAGAACCACATCTTTCCACTCTTCTGACCCTTGGGATATGGTCTGGAAGGAGTAGAAAAACACACTCCCACGGCAGAGAGAGTCTTGCCTTCCTGCTCACACCTGGTAAGGGTGTCCTTCACCTGTGATCCAAAAAGAGAGGAACCATCAAAGGGGGTGTTGGTGAAAGATGCTCTGAAAGGTTCCGCAAAGTTACATAGCCGCATCCAAGCGTGCCTCCTTAGGGCAACACCTGTGCCCGCGGCTCTACTCGCACCATCGGCTGCATAAGAAATGAGCCTCATGGAGGAGTTCACCACTGAATTAAGAGTCTCCAGCTGGGAGGCTGCCTTAGCCTGGGTGCCCTCAGCTGATGGATCTTAGAAGGTATCTCCAAGCTCTTTAAGGAGATCCCTTTGAAGACGGGTAAAGTGGCACAAATAATTCAGAGACCTCATGGAAAAGGTCACTGAAGAGAACATCCACTTCCCATATCTGTCCATAGTCCTGGACTCCTTGTAAGAGGGATGGACAGATGAAGAAGTTTCAGCCAACTCCTTCTTTGTGGCCACCGCTACCACCATGGCATCAACAGGAACACCTTTGGTCAAAAACTGTTTATCCTGTGGTGCAGTTATGAATTTAGCGGGTCTTCTGCGGGTCGGTTCCACTGTGTCTGGAGCTGACCACGCTTTCTGAGCCACCACAGACATCAGTGGGTCGAAAGGCGGAGACACCCAGGAGGTGGAAGGTCGGGATCCAAACGCATCCAGGAATACCGACTCATCCTCAGAAGGGCTTAGGGTAGTCCAGTTCCCCCCTCTGCCTAAGCATCTCAAGGATGTCTGAGAAGGAGACATCTTCAGAGGGGGATCTCGGGGACCCTTCCGAATCCTCTAAGTCAGTATCTGATGTGACAGACTCAGGGGAGTCAACATGCTTCCTCTTGCATTTCCTCTTACGAGGTGGCTCCTCTGAATGATCATGGGAGGCCTCGGAAGAGGAAGATACTCCCAAGGGGGTGCCCTGGGGTGTTGATTCCCCATGCTTGGGGTCTGGAGGAGGGGCAGAGGCAGACGCACGCACCATAGTGGGAGGAGCCAATAGGGATGATCGTGGGGCTGACTCAGGGGCCAGCACACTCCTCATGACCTTGAAGGCGTCCCTGCTTGGATGCCGAGAAGGCTCTGGTTCCGAAGAGATCGGACTCCCTCTCCACACCGAGGGGGACGGCTCCGAAGCCGATGTAGGAGCTGAGCTCACCTGCGCCGAAGCTCCGAGGGGGAGAACGGGGTCGGACAAGGGTCTGATGCCACTCGCCCCCTCGGAGCCGACGAGGGAGTCTCGGCGCCCAGACCCTTCCAAGAATGGTACCAAGGAAGTGATCGGAGCCGACGATGGAACCGAAGGAGAAGGTATCGGTGCCGACGGTTCCACGACTCGAACCCCAACGAACTCCGGCTCCGAGCTCAAGGGAGGAGTTGGAGGAGGATTAACTGCAGACATGGACGGAGCCGACACCTGATGAGGGGGGCTGGACAACATTTTTGCTAGGGCCTGCGATTTCAACAGCCTAATGACCACTCTCTCCACATCATGATCTGAAAGCCTTGAGGACCGAGAAGAGTGGGAGGACTGATGACTGTGCTCCGATTGGAGCAGAGGAGACCTCAGAGCCGAGCGTATCGACTCCAGGGAGGGAGACCAAGATCTCTTTCGACTCCCCGACGGCTCCGAAGTGTGAGTTGGGACTGGCTGGGAGGCAGGCACATCGGTTCCGGCCGGAACCGAGGCAGAAGGAACAGCTTCACCCAACGACGGCTCTAAACTGGGAGCCGAAGATTTAGGTGGCTTAGAGGACTTCACGGGCTGAGCCTTAGCCGGTGAATCCTGCTTAAGTAAACCCCATAGGATTAACTTATTTTTACGCTCCTGCAGGACTCTTGGGCTGAAAGCATGGCAAACCGAACAAGAGTCCTGCAGGTGCATGGCACCCAGACAATAGACACAAGAAGTGTGACCATCTGTCAGAGACATCTTCTGACAGCATGAGTCACACCTCTTGAATCCAGACACCTTGGTATCCTTGGACATCCCTGAAAAAAAGTGGAACACCAAGAACAATACACAAAAAATAGGAGATAATAGCTATCACACACTAAAGTTACCACACCCAAAAAACAGGAAAAAGAAACACTAACAATATTCTATGCTCCCCACAAGCAAATAAAACTAAACTAGGTAAATACTAATTTTTTTTTTTGAAGAGAAAAAAGAAAGGGTTAGCCTCTAATTTAAATGGCTACCTACATGAAGAAAGTGAAGGGGAGGGGAAAACTCTCTAACTAAAATGAGCTTTCTGAAGGGAAGGGGAGGGATTCAGGAAAGAAATTATAGGTACAACAAAGATATACTGAGAAAGGTTGTAACTACAATTAACAATCTACACTAACAAACCCTAATAGTTTTTTTCAAAATACAGATAAAATAATGAAAATATACGACCTGAGCCAGTAAGACAACCTCGCAGCAGAAGCGGCAAATGAGATCTGGGTATCTAGCGCCAAGCATCATGGGATATGGGGTGGCCTCGAGCCAGTAAACAGCTCTAGAGCTTTTGAAGATGGCCGAGTCGGAGCCGAGGATCGGCTCCGAACCCAATCAGCAAGAATGAAGGCTAGATAGACAACTTAACATCAATATTTTTGTTTAAACAGGAAATAAGGGACTGAAAGTAATACCAACAATACTACTAGAAAGGGAAGGGGAGAGACGAAAATACCAACAACAGTAAAAGAAAAATGCACTAAATAGTGTAGATAGGGATGATATAAGAAATAATAATCAATTTGAAAGAAAAAAGGGTTACTTAGACAACTAAAGATTTCACTTAACTCTATTAATGCTCAAGAGGTCACAGCAACCACGTCCGTAAGCAAAAGTGGCAAACAAGATCTGAGGTATGTTAGGGGATACAGCATTATGGGTAAGGTTTGAGCTTGAGAGTTTGAGTGGCCACAAGCTGTAAAAAATGGCCATGTTAGATGCAAGGGTCAGATCAGAACCCAATTGTTGAGGAATGCATGAAAATTGACAAACATCAGTTTAACTGGTTTGGAGCCCAAGTGTTAAAGGAACCACAAACAGATGCCAAACACTAGCTAAAAATTACTGGAAACAATGTATGTAAATGCAAAACAGCAGCCCTTACAGCACTTAGAAAATGCTATTTTTAAGCTTTAAAGAAGTGCAGAAAACACTAAATAGGACAGAAATCTTTCACAGTATAATGAAAACAATCAAAGTGAGTTCAAAATAATGCTTAATTTCATGCGTTTTGCCAAGGATGACTTCAGATGTTTGCAAAATCCCTCAAAGTCTCTGACATTGTCAACAAACAATGAGCAGATCTGTATAAATGAGCTTTGTTTATTTTTAGCAGAAGCGCTACCACCAGATCAATCAAGTCTTAATGGCCAGACTAAATTCCAGGACAGTGATATATAGCTTTAAGGAACCAACAACAATCCAATCAGTAAGCGGATCAGTACAATAAAGTTCTAACTAGGCTCCTAAATCATTAAAGTAGTTTCCCTTTCACTGAAACTATACTGAACCAGGGGCCTGTTGGGTACCTTTAACAAGGCAGACTAATCTAAAAAAAACTAAATATTTACTTACAAAAAGTAAAATAATTTGCTTAAAACAAACCAAAGATTAACGAAGTGCAACGCAGCTTTTAGTTTACCACTGTAGGTGGATTGGACACTCAAAATTGGCCCTAAGCATTGAGTGCGTGCGTGTGTGTGTGTGTGTGTGTGTGTGTGTGTGTGTGTGTGTGTGCCTTCCGTGGAAGGTTGGGCGCGGGGCTGGCAACTCGACACCGTAAAGCTCTACTGCCAATCATGAATGGACAGGTGATCTGCTGTGGCGACCCCTAACTGGGAAAAGCCGAAAGAAGAAGAAGAAGCAGACGACTGTGGACCACTGTGGAGATAATCAGCAGCTAGATTTCTTTTAGTGTTTACAGAAGCACTCCACTGTGCTTATACATAGCAGGAAATTGCTCAGCCTGCACTTAGGCATAAGTTTGGTACAATTCATAAAGGCATGCCGAACTTAGGCACATCCTGTTTAGTCAGCTTAAAAAAACTTATGCAAATGACACAGTAATGAGATGTAGATAAAATACCTTAAATGTGTGTATCAAAAGTGGAAATACGGTCTTTTCCCACCTGTTTGCAGTTCATGGTCACTTTTTTTTGTACACCTCCATGCCATGCTCACGTGCTTTATAAAAGGTGAAAATGCATCTTTTCTATCTACTTTGCATTCAGCGGAGATGCTTGCTGTAGCTGACAGCCTATCTATTTCTCATTGTGAGCTACTTGTCTTGAAAGTACCAAAACTGCAGTCTCCTAGAAGTGCTTAACAACTGGGAAGGTGCAGACGCAGGCAAAGGTTGAGTCATTGATAAGGCTTTAGGGAGTTTGTATGGCCCACAGATGAGGACTGGAGGGATATGTGGTTTTCCTACGCCTGTGGGTACCAGGCTACGTATCGTCCTCCGTATACCTGCCACGGGGACCTTCCAGAGACAAACTGGAGAGATGTTAGGTATTTCTCAGGCTTCTGCCTTGAGGATACTTCAGCAGTTCCTCATCATACTCTTAGCAAGTATAGATCAGTATATTTATCAGCCAGTGTCACCTCAGAACCAACGTAGAACCACAAGATGGCACATTTTCCTAAGCTGCTTGATGTAACAGACTGCACCCATGTTGCTTTAGGACCTCATCTGGACCACAGAAGAGTGGTACTCAAACAGGAAGGGCTACCATTCCATGAAGCACCAGGTAATGTGTGATGCATGGGGGTTCATCACCGTGTCAGTCAAGCATACTGACAATGTTCACAATTGTCACATCTGAGACATGAGTTCGCTCTACCACCTCCTCCTGCAAGTTATGATATGCCATGGCTACCTTGCTGCTAAATGCAAAGACTTCAGCTGGAAAACAAATTGCTTAGTAGTAAATCCTCCCTTCTATTGTCACGTCTCCCCCATTTTTTTTTGTTTTTGTTTTGCTTTGCAGGTAATGCAGGCTGCCCACTTGAATCTTGGCTCTTGACATCAGCCCTTAGCCCTAAGACAATTGTTGAGGAAAGTTTCTACACCTCCCTGTCCTATACACAGATTATCAATGAGCAAGGGTTTGGCCCACTGAAAGCCCACTTTCTGTCGCTTAGATTAGTCTGGAAGTGCCTTTTAGTGTAAAACTGTTACTGCATGCAAATGTGTACTGCTTTTTGCATTCTGCACAACATGCTTATGCATTGTTGTAGTACTCACCTGCCCCATCATGGCAGTGCAGCTCCTACTGTTGTTCCTTCCACCAGTGATGGCAGTTATAGTGGACAACAGACGGCATTATTATGGGACCCATGGTACACAGCTTTGCAGGGAAAGAGGCAGTGTCTAATCTACCATTACGGGCAATGGCATTCAGGTAATGGCAGTTATGATTTAAAGAAATGTTTTTTGTTATTGTTTTTTTTTTCCACACAATTAATTGATTGCTGTTTGTGTTTTCTTTCTCATATGTCCACTTTGATATCTAACTGTCAACTGTCATTTGTACAGTTAATGGTAAAGTCATAGAGAGAAGTATAACAACTCATTCAATCATTGTTCTCAAACAAAGTTATTCAGATGTACTATTCAGGTGTAGCAAGGATAGGGCAAGCTGTCATTTTTTCAGGCAGAATCCCAAGTAGCAACATAAAAGAATGTGTACTGTAGCATGTACAAGAGAAATTTTTAAGCTCACTGTTTTCTGACAGAAACGTTGTATGTTTTTGTGTGTGTGTTCTGCTGTTGTTTTACTTTCAGACATGACACAGAATTCATACATTTTTCTGCAAAGTGACTGAGTACTACTGCTTTGCTTTATAGAACATTAACTTCAGTCTTACTTATCAGATGTCCTGCATGTGTAATACTGACCACTGCCGTATGGTGCTTGCACAGGTGACAATGCACATCAGATTAGTTAGATCTTTTACTGACACCAATCCTGTGTCATCAGAACTAGTAAATAGTCAGCATTTGTGCAGTGCTGATGGTAACATGGCAAAAGTACTAGTTTCACTGGCAGGATTTATGACAGTAGCAAATGCATGTCCTTACTTGTACATACTCCTGTAGTACACACAGAATACTATTTGAAATAATAATTTGCAGAATGAAATCAAAATTGTTTTTCTTTTTTTTTTTCTTTTGCACACCACCATTACTGTTTTCCACATGTTGTAAGTAGTTCTACATTTATATCCATGCTTGAAAGTAAAGGTTGTGCAACTTTTATTCTTGCAGTCTGCAATGTAAATATATACCTAAGGTGTCATATATAACGTCCCCTAATGATAGTGTAGAGGGGGCGGTTCTAATGATCATGAGCAAGTGCTGGCATGAGAGCTTGATGCTGAATTACTGCAATGCCATGATCTGATGGAGGCAAGAGGACATCTAGCCACTTATCTCACAGTGATGCGGTTCTACTAAGTGTTGTGCAAAGTTGGCAAGTCCTACCTGCCTTCTTTTCTGTCATGTCACCCATACTCATAGTAATACCTTGAGAATCACGTGGGGGTAACCTACTCTAATCTTGTGTGTGTGGACATTCCCCAGTCCATGTCCATCTGTGATTCTTATGTAGGTCTAGTAAGTCTGCGCATGGAGGCAGACAAGGATGCTGTATGTGCCACCATACTGCACATGAGTATCATCATGGCATTGTCCCTGGCCTCCACATTCCTACTTGCTGATGAAATTCTTCATGTGTACCTTGCAGTACTCTAACCATCTCTATCTGACTCTGTGGCAGTAGCTTGTGCTGAACAATGTCATACACATCTACTGCTGGACAGCCAAGACCTTGTATGTCTCTGGGGCTAGCTGTGAGATATGCCTTCACCTGGCACTCCTTTCTACAGGCATCATAGTAGGTACAGCTAACTATGAAAATATTTATTTATTTTGTTTATTGGGGAAAGTCCAACTGGGCAAAGGATGTATTTTCAATTGAGGCCCAGGGAGAAAGGCTCCAATGTACACACAACAGTAATATGCAGAGTGACACTAACATCTGAATAGCCATAACATACAATAATCTTTACAACATATTTCAAAAGAGGGAGAAGTCAACTTCAAATCTGATATAGTGTCACACTGTCACTATTTTCAACAGAAGGCAATATGTCTTACAAGAGGTATAGTGGTGAAAGAGCTAGAGTTGAGAAATAGAAGACAAGAGTAGTTGAGGGTGAAGAAGTACAACAAAAAGTACAGTTGTGTACACTTACCATAAATGTAGATGTTCAAGTGTATTCACTGTTGCAGTCATTACATTTGGGTAATCTGCTGGCAGGTTGCCCTCAGTCAGCCTGAATTCCAAAGTCTTGAGTCCTGTGTCGGTTGCTGTCTCCTCTTCCATGACGTCAGGTCGTCAGGAGTATAAAACATGCAGCCGACGCCATTTTCTTTAGTTTTTCTTGCCCCCAATGTCAGGTGCCCCCAAAAAGGTAGCAAATATATATATATATATATATATATATATATATATATATATATATATATATATATATATATATATATATATATATATATATATATATATATATATACATATACATGCATCAATATAAACTTTACCTTCATCTACAAGCAAATACACCACATAGGTTGTAGAAGATAGAGAAGGAAAGATAAACTCCAGAATGACAAGGGGATGGCGGGAAGGTAACCTGGACTGCAACAGTGAATACACTCGAACATCTACATTTATGGTAAGTGTACACAACTGTACTATGTTCTTTGTGTTTCACTGTTGCAGTCATTGCATTTGGGTAGAACCCCAAAGCTATGGTTGGGAGGCTGGAGCTAAAGAGCATTAGGAGTGGCTATAAGGCCCTGGATTTAGAGTAGAGAGGCAAATTATAATGCTTTGTAAAGGTGTGAACAGAACTCCAAGTAGCAGTCTCTAGAATGTCTTTGGTTGGTACT